>NC_046380.1:9061658-9225392 GCF_011125445.2 Fundulus heteroclitus | reverse complement strand
CAAAGGTCTAAATGATATTACTAGTGGTCTAAATCACTAGTCAAAGGTCTAAATCATATTACTAGTGGTCTGAATCACTAGTCAAAGGTCTAAATCATATTACTAGTGGTCTGAATCACTAGTCAAAGGTCTAAATCATATTACTAGTGGTCTAAATCACTAGTCAAAGGCCTAAATCACATTGCTGCTGGTCTAAATCACTAGTCAAAGGTCTAAGTCATATTACTAGTGGTCTGAATCACTAGTCAAAGGTCTAAATCATATTACTAGTGGTCTAAATCACTAGTCAAAGGTCTAAATCATATTACTAGTGGTCTGAATCACTAGTCAAAGGTCTAAATCATATTACTAGTGGTCTGAATCACTAGTCAAAGGCCTAAATCACATTGCTGCTGGTCTAAATCACTAGTCAAATGTCTAAATCATATTACTAGTGGTCTAAATCACTAGTCAAAGGTCTAAATCATATTACTAGTGGTCTAAATCACTAGTCAAAGGTCTAAATCATATTACTAGTGGTCTGAATCACTAGTCAAAGAACTAAATCACATTGCTGCTCGTCTAAATCACTAGTCAAAGGTCTAAATCATATTACTAGTGGTCTGAATCACTAGTCAAAGGTCTAAATCATATTACTAGTGGTCTAAATCACTAGTCAAAGGCCTAAATCACATTGCTGCTGGTCTAAATCACTAGTCAAAGGTCTAAGTCATATTACTAGTGGTCTGAATCACTAGTCAAATAACTAAATCACATTGCTGCTAGTCTAACTCACTAGTCAAAGGTCTAAGTCATATTACTAGTGGTCTGAATCACTAGTCAAACAAATAAATCACATTGCTGCTGGTCTAAATCCCTAGTCAAAGGTCTAAATCATATTACTAGTAGTCTGAATCACTAGTCAAAGGTCTAAATTATATTACTAGTGGTCTGAATCACTAGTCAAAGGCCTAAATCACATTGCGGCTGGTCTAAATCACTAGTCAAAGGTCTAAATCATATTACTAGTGGTCTGAATCACTAGTCAAAGGTCTAAATCATATTACTAGTGGTCTGAATCACTAGTCAAAGGCCTAAATCACATTGCTGCTGGTCTAAATCACTAGTCAAAGGTCTGAACCACATTACATAGTCAAGTTCAACAGAGCTCTGCTAATGAGCAAATATTTGAGTTAGGTGTGTTGAAGCAGAGATGCCGTCTATTAGCTGCAGGACACTGGCCGTCAAGGACGGTGGAGTTTGAGACCACAGCAAATTTACATCATAAAACAAATGCTGTACAGTTATTGCTTATTAAAAACAGCATACCCCAAAAATGTAATACGTGTGCAACTGAGCTGTGTTTTTTATCAATGTGCAAAACGAGAATGAATTTCTATGCATGAAGAACACCAACAGACTATTTATAAGAATGAAAAGAATTGTGCCAAAACAGCAGGGATGTAAACACTTGGTTTGTAAGGAAGTGGTGACGCTATAAAGGTTGAGCAGCTGCTGGGAGGAAGGGTCAGCGATAACGCTCCTTGGTGCACCTACGATGCAGCAGCTTGTCACTGAAGGAGCTCTCGTGCTCTGCAGCAGCTTCATATATATGGTGGGAGAGATTGCCAAACAGGGATGCTATTTTTGCTCCAGACCTGTCTCCCACCACCTGCACTGGGTCGAGGGGGCATCCAAAAACAGAGCTGGTCTTCCTGATGAACTTATCTAACTGCTTCCTCTCAGCTGTAAATAAGCTGCTGCTCCAACAAACTACACCATAGAAGAGCCAAAAAAGGTCCTCAGGGGGGCTCCAGTGGCCCAGGGGCAGCGCACCCGGCCCATGTAGGTCCTACGACGGAGCTGACCAAGGTTAGACTCCTTTGCCCCTCTCTCAGCCTCCCTTTCCTGCCCACCTACTTTCAATAAAAGGGCCACTAGTTACCCCAAAAATATATACAGTATTTTTCAGACTATAAGGCGCACTTAAAATCCTTAAATTTTCTCAAACTTAAATTTTATGACGCTCCTTATCATCCAGTGTGCCTTTTATACGACAAGCGTTATGCTTATGGACTGATTTTATGTGGTTCAATGCGCTCAAAAATCTATTAAAATGTGTAAGTACGACTTTGGTAGCAACAAAGTCGCTCCATTCAGTGGATATTCGGAGCATTACGGTCATAGACATAATATAAGAGTAGACGCGTCGTTGGGCGGGTTCTGCCTATGCTGCGATGCGTCAGAGCGTCCGCCATCTTAAATGTGGCAAATCTGCAGTTACTCAGTCACTTAAACAGTATCAGAGGGACTTTAATCTCTGAATATACTTTGTATTTGTAGTATTTCTTTTTTGTAATATTACAAGTTTATTTTCGTATCCCTTTAGCTTCATCCTCCTGAATTTATTCTCCTAAAGAATAAAAATATTTAAAATAATCTAACCTGGCCCTATTACTCCGGGAGTGAAATAATTCTGTAAACTGTGATTATTCTGTAAATGTTCCCCCTTAATTCTCATAATATGATGTTTTTATCATAACATTATCACTTTTGTGTTTGTTAGTTTATTTTTACTTTAGGACTTTTTTTTCCTCATATTATTAATTTTACCTCTTTAATACTCACCCAAAAAGTCTGTTCCTAAAGGTTCACATGTGACACGGGTTTATGAAATAATGAAGACCACAATGTTTAGATTTAACAAATTTATCCTTATATTCATAACACATAAACACACATACATACATACATATATATACATATATATATATATATATATATATATATATATATATATATATATATATATATATATATATATATATATATATATATATATGTGTGTGTGCGTGTGTGTGTGTATTTATTGCAGCACAGGAGTGAGGCATCTTTTCTGATTCACGTTCACAATAACAGAACTCGACTTTTTTCTGCCACATACAATATGGCGGTGATGTTGACGTGCGAACCTGCGCCCTATGACGCGTCTACGTATATGATGTCTATGATTACGGTACACTGTGTCACCACCTGATAGGACCCCTGAGCTGTCTACAAGACTGCCTGACTGTAATGTCTAAACTAGAAGTGCATTCATGTAAGGCGGCCCGTGCCCAGAGTACGCGCTAGCAACAATAAACCTAGTAAGTTAATTCAATATAAAGGTTACGTTTATTTGGCCTTATGTTAGAAACAAGGCAGTGTAGTCCAATTACTCTGTCCTCCCGATAGAAACGGATAGAGAGCTGTGGATGTGAAGGGGAGGAGTGATATTACACTCTTGGGAAGAATATTTATTGCACCTTATAATCCGGTGGGGTTTATGTGTGGACAAAGACACACATAGACATGTTAATTCACAGTGCGCCTTATAAACAGGTGTGCCTTATGGTCCGAAAAATACAATATATGAAAAAAGGTCTTCAGGCAGTGCCTCCTGTACTCCAAAAGCCCCGAGGAGGTAGAGTCTGCTCTGACCCGTCCTGTAAAGAGCATTAGTTTTGTGAATCCAAAACAATTCAGGTGAGCACCCAGGTATATTATAACTAAAACTAAAATTCTTCTTCTGCCTGATGTGTTCTACATTTTATAACTCATGGTGCAGGGTTTTTTTTTTTCTCAGATACTAGATGGCACAGATTCAAAGAAGATCCTTACTGTCACTTTCTGTCTAGACAAACCACCAGGTAATTGTTGGTTTTGGTTAGGTGTCGGCCACTGAGATGGGAGCTAATGAAATTGTCTGACTCACCTCCATCTGTGGGGCTTTGCTGTGTGAACTGAAGCAGCCAACAGGGTTGTCGTTGTTTTGACTGGTGCTCCTGGTCATATTCTTTGACAAAGCGTGGATTTTAGTGAACAGATTTGGAACTTCACTCTCCAGCTGGAAGGTTAGATTGTGCAGGACGCACACGCAGTTTTCTAAAGACTACAAACACGTCAAACACACACACACACACACACACACACACACACACACATCAGGAAATATGAGCTATTGTCCCACATACACAGACATATGAGACAGACCTAATACAGAAGTTTCAATCCAACAACATTTAATTTATTACCGTATCTTTGTTTTGTTAAAAGCAGAATAATCAACATCATTTTTCTTTTTTTTTTTTTTTTCTTTTTTTTTTTTACCTCATCATCGGTTTTTCCGGTTTCCACACAATATCTCATGTGACCGGCTAAAGAATCGACCAAACCTTGGCACTTTCTCATCATCTGTCTGCTGACCTGCTTTGCACTGCTGAGGTTTCTGTTGAAGTTCAAGCCCGACATACAGAAAGATTAAATGTCTGAGTAACAATTAAACAGATTAAGATGCAACCATCACTTCCAGGCTGGTACAACAACAGAAGCATAAAAATGTCAACATTTACATAAATACGCTACAGTCAACAAGTTTTTGTCATTGGAAGGCTATTAATCACTTGCCGCCAAACTTTGAGAAACGGTTACCATTTATTACACTGTTTTTTTTTATAATAAAGCAGATGTAAAATATTAAATGATAAAAAATAAGTAATGTAAAATAAATTAAATGGCGAAAGGATTGCAGCTCTTGCACAATGTCCCTGCGCGTCATTTAACATTGCAGTCATGCATTTGTTGACACAGTAGATAAGGCGGCTGTCATCATGCGCTATACATTTGTAACAATGGTTTGTATTGTTCAACGTTTGCTGTTGCGAGATTAGAGGTGAAAAAGCCCTCAGAAACCCCCGGAAAAACTCAGCACCGCTTTAATAACGGCATTAAATCACCTCAGATGGATCTAGACAATCCAAAGATACCAACCAGGAACAATTTGTTTAAAATAAATAAATAAAAAGAGCAGGGAATCTGCAATCAACCGCAACGACGCCTAAAACCTTGATGGTTGCAGAGAGTCTGAGAGCTAAAATTGGTGCAAAATACGTCTGATCTTTCAGCATCAATATTCATTTTGCCTTTTAAATGTCGGTACTATGACAGTGTTTCTGGGTTTGTAGTTGCACTTAACCAAACCCTCATTCATTAAAAGCATTTTTAAAAATGGTCAGACTGTCATTCATTTTTCTCTAGGTATTAGAATTTTTCCTTGTAAAGCTCAAAAGCGGACTCAGCGGAACAAATGCTGAAAAACCTTTGTTTTTCAAACTACTAAACAACACACGCTTTGCATGCACACTTTTTGAATAGAATATAAATAGACAAAAAGGTTAGGGAGACACGTAAATGAAAATAACCTTGTAATTCTAAAACTGTTCAATTTAAAATGACTGCCTTTATAATAGAACCTGCAGCGCTTTTCATTTAACGTTTTGTAGCACTTCTACATCTAGATCTCAATCGATAGATATGACCTCAAAGACAACATGGAATCGGTGCTAGCCATTAAAAACCTGATCATGCATCTCTACTTTCAATCCAAATAAATCAGCTCTATTGGCAAAAAAAACCAAAAAAACTTTTTAACGTATTTTAAATGTTAGTATTGAGGTGGAAATCAAGAGGAAAATGTAAAAAGATATTTTGGGAAGTGATAAAAATGCAGTAAAATGATATCCTGGCAGTGAGAAAGGTTCTTCGTCTCACCGAAGACATCCTGTAGCGTGTAAAAAGAGTTCAGGATCCTTTTCCGTTTTTCTGGGGTCTGTCGTGTGAGGCAGGATCACACGCTCCATCAGGACAGGCAGCGCATTCTTCAGCAGATCCGGCTTCAGGTTGTCTGAGGAGGACAAATTCCACAAAAGACCTGGAGACAAAGAACAGGATTATTCTGTCAAACTGTAAACTAAATATTTATTCAAATATACAAGCAAAACTCTTGAGTTTAACGGTTAAAAGACATCCTTCTGTGGGTATAACACTAGAAGCAAAACTATACGCTTTCAACATGAAGTGAACGCTGTACCTGAAGCAGCAGCATTACTTCACAAAAGCACCAGAGCTCAACAGTATTAGGTGACGCCAAGACAAGTCCCTCTCTGTCTGACTTGTTCGCTCGGTTCATTGTGCGCATATGGGCAGACATACGAAGGTTCACCTGTCAGCTGTTTATCCAGTTCTGCAGACTCTGACTCTCGGAGCTGAGCAACAGCCTCGGGGATGCCGTCGCAGCGATGGATCTCATCTTTGCAAGCTTCGTTCTTGTAGGACAGATTTCGTAGGGCGGCGGAAACCGTTTGTTTGACCTGGGAGTTGGGGCTACGCAGCCGGCCCACGAGGGGGTGGATACCCTTCAGCTTTAAAACCTGCAAGGCAATAACGCTCATGAATTAACACAGATACTGACTTGTTTTTAAGTCATGAGGTATTACACACTGCTGGTGTTTGGAATATGGTGATGCTAGAAATAAGTAGCATTTTTAATAATAATAATAATTAAAAAAAAAACATTCACGCTATTAATCTTTCTTCAGCTTGTTTTTCTCCCGTCTCTCCCTAATCCCGTACTCGGCACGTCCTGTCCTGGATTCAAATTACCCAACAAAGCACAAAAGACTCAATTCTCACGAGAGTATCATTTAGTCGTCTTCAACATGGAGTGATCATTTCCTCTGCTTCAAATTCGATTCCTTTCTCATTAAACGATGAGTATATTAGTAATTATACGTCATTTCTGTTGCATTTCTTTCACGCTTTTGCTACCACAGGGTCCTTAAACACACCAAGTCTAAAATGATGTTACATAATAACTCATTATGTCCCGCTAATTGACCGAATACAGGCTGAAAATTGAATTAGCAAAGCAAGTCACGATAGAGGAATACATAACATGAGAGGCTAAGCACGCTGTAGGAGTCCCAGCTGCTTTGCAGGTCTCTGCAGGTGCACACATCTTAAAACAATGCCGAATCTTTCAGCCGTCAATGGAAGATAATCTCAGTTAACCTCCGAAAGCATGCAATGCTTCGAAAGCATGGGATACTTTTAAGGAACTCTACCCTTTACATGTGGAGAACTTACAAACTGCACGCATAACGGCTCTGGCAGAATGGGATTTGAACCTGGACTTGCATTCTCCCTCAGAAGCTGCAGCACAGACCCCCGAAAATAAAATAATCGAGCAAGATCTGTGGCAGACGTGTCATCAGTTTGCAGTGAGCACAAATTTTATCAATTTTAATTTTAGCGGGACAATTTGGAAAAAAATACTTTTCTCCCACCAGACCTTTTGTAACATCTACAATGCGTCACGGGAACACATAATTTATAAGCAGAATGAGTTGAGGCACCTCTTCTTTTGCTTTGTCGTCAGAGAAAGTGTTGTGCTGGATGTAGGACGCGCCGCAGTTTTGGTAATGTTCATCGTTACTGGAAAGAAACTGCACAGCCTCCTTCATGGTGATGTCGGCGTTTACAGCGTTTCCATTTACTCTGAAAAAGAAAAGGAAAAAAAAAATGCATTTAATGCATCCCATAAGCAACCAGTAAATAGGGCTGTCACGATAATCAATAAATCAACCAATCGCACGATAAATTTTGATCACACTATTAATTAAAAGAATCGCGATAATTTGCCAAATGGTGGCAGCCAACCGCTTGATCTATCTGAGCCATTATGTCGAGAGGATATGCTTGAGTTATTATGCCATTATCGTATTAGTTGAAAAAGGTCTCCAAATGACAATATTATGGTTTATCGCGATAATTTTTGGGAAGATTTATCGTCCAGCAAAATTTGTTATCGCGACGGTCCTACCAATAAACCCAATTGGTTGATCGATACATTTATTTTGCACAAGAGAAGTGAGGTAATTACAATACATGTGGCGTTTTCTGACTACTCACCCAGAGATTACTTTGGTCTTGGATGAAGAATCGGTGACCGTTTGCTGCACGTGTGTCTTGCTCACGTCAGGCTGACTGCCTATGTACTGGCTTTTATTGTGTGTCAGACCCGAGCCATTTACAGTATACAGAGGTTGGGGGTGAGAGATGGACCTCGTAATATAGTGGCCGTTGGTGCTGCTCTGATTCATGTAGATGCTCCTGTTGCCCCACTGTTCCACGCCGGAGTGTCTCTGCTGTGGGATGGATGGCTGTGGGACGGATAGCAGTTTGATGGATGGCTGTGTGATGGATAGTCGTGGGATAGATGGCTGTGTGATGGATATTTGTGGGATAGATGGCTGTGGGATGGAATGCCGTGAGATAGATGGCTGTGGGATGGAATGCCGTGAGCTCAATGGCTGTGGCATTGAATGCCATGAGCTAGATGGCTGTGGGATGGATGGATGTTGGACGTTGTTCTGCCAGACGAACCCAGAGTCGCTGCGACTGGTGTTAGCATGACCCAGAGTGACAGAGCGACCAACAGCGGCGTACTTTCTATCCTGGTGATAACCTGTAGTCATGCTCTTTTGCCTCACAGTGGATCCTTTTAAGTTGTTGATCAAGCGATGATTGTTTACGCTCCTGTCTGTGGAAAACTGCAAAAAAGAAGAGAGAGTAAAAAAATCAGGAACGTCAAGAGGGATTATAAGTAACATCCCATGGGGTGGGAAGCAGCAGTGAAGTATTACCACGTGATTTTAACGAAATTGTAAAATCTAATACAGTTTTCTCAAATTTAACAAGGGGAGCAGTACATTTTTAGGCCTGTTCATTTGACCGTTTATTTATAGCAACTCTAAAAAGTGAGATGAATGCAGTTTTTTGGACCTGCTTCTTAGCAGGCCCAGTATAATAATTAAAAAACCTTAATCCTACTAATGGTTTTAAAAAAGTCAAAAAAAGCCTGACTATATTTTTAAGTGATTTTACAAATATATATATATATATATATATATATATATATATATATATATATATATATATATATATATATATATATACACACACACATATATATATATATATATATATATATATATATAGATAGATAGATAGATAGATAGATAGATAGATAGATAGATAGATAGATAGATAGATAGATAGATAGATAGATAGTGAGAGAGAGAGAGAGAGAGAGAGAGAGAGAGATATTGGGGGGGTCATATTTATATGGGGGTCATCATCTAACATGCATCATCTAATGTACATATTTGCTGTAGGAGAGCTTTTGCTAAGACATAAGAAAGTTATTAAAAATAGTGATTAAGTGTGTTTGGAACTAATGATTATGTTTACCAAATGATTTATTAATTTTAATACATTTCCTGAAGCCACACTACATAAAGCAAAATGTTCCAAAATGACAGCTATTAGAGGCACACAGAGTGAACAAGGTGAATGAGTGACTGAAGCTGAGTGAAACGAATTCAGGGAATTATTTTAGTGCAACATTTTCAGAGACAATAAAAGACTACTTTAAAAACGACATTTACGTGACGAGGCAGTAGCAGCTGAGGTGTGCCTGTGAGACAGTGCTGAGGGAAGTAGGAACACTCATAGCAGCTCTCGCTGCTGTCTGAACACAGTGACTCAGAACGACTGGTGCTTTCGGTAAAGTCGCCATTAGAACATAAACGCTGCTAAAAGTCATCTTTGCTAGTTGCTTTTTGAAACAAATTTGCTAGAGGGGTCTAGAAAGTTGATAAATGGAGCAAGAAAGATGCTAAATGGACAACACTGGACTGTCGTCTCTAGTTTTCCTTCCCTTCTGAGAGCAGTAGCCACTAGCCAGCAGCCAGCTTTGCAGCCAGACAGGAAGGAGCAGGCAGCTTTATTTTTTTTTCTAAATAAAGTACATTTTAACGTTTCATGATATTTAAATTCATTTCAAACTTGAATTATGATTAGTTTAAGTGCACAAACATAGGCTATAAACAATATAGGGTAAATATATCTCATATGACATACATTCTTTTACCATATATTTAAAAAAAAAAAAAAAAACTTCATTCTGAAGGTGTGGCGGCTTTTATTCTCCCATAAATTACATGCAGCAGAAACCCTGTTCAACATTGTGGTTTTCACTTTCTGGCAGTAAAGGTTTGAAAACAAAATAACAGATTGGCATCACTTTCAAGCTTATGAATTTTGAAGTACTAAAATCTAAGCTAGAGATGGACCAATACAAGTTATTATTTTTTTTTGTTTGTTTGTTTATTACGGCCGATGCTGTACAGATTATTTTGACATCAGTCTAGCCAATACCCAATATTTGCTGCCGATTGTTTGGGGCCGATTCTTGATGCCAAAATTGCTTTATCTTCCTCCATTTACATGAAAAAAATGACACATTGAAAACAAATCTCAAAACTTGTATTTAAACCAGCTAATATTAACAATCAGCTTCACACCGAGAAAAGAGCTTATTTAGTTAAACAGGGAGAAGGAGGATGCCGATACAGGAATTAAAAAAAGGTTAATATCGGCCAGCCGATGTAACGGTCGACCTCTAGTCTAAACGTAAAATAAAGATTCAAAAAGCAGCAAATGAAATAGCAAAATAAATAAATGAAAGTGGGTACGTTTTGTCTGGAGCGTTGGAAGGTAAACTCATTAAAACGTCCAACTATATTAAAACTATCACTGCACTTTAGGCATAACATAACCACCAAATCTGCAACCAAGAGTCAGCAAGATTAAAATAAAGAAGGGGGGAAACTCACATTTTTTGAGAAGCCGTTGCTGAGGAACATGCTTCCATTAGACACTTTCGACTGTACCTTTGCACCTTCCCAAAGCATGGAGTCAGAAACAGGGCCTGGGGAGAGGTGTCAGGCGTTATTAACTGCTATCATGTGTACAGAACACCTCGTTTATAACCAGTGATATCCATCTTTGCCTGTAGGAAAAAAAACAAACTGCTCCAGATCTGTGTCAACACCTCTGATCTTCGGCATATCCTTTGATGTCGTAATTGTTATGAGGATGTCAAACTGTAGAACCAGTCACTATTGGTGACAGAAGTAAATAAGCAAAGTTTTGAAGTCACCCCATGAGCAAAGTGTTTGAACTTTCGTTTTCTTTAGAGCTGCATGCAGGAAACAATGACGCTCACATTTTTAATGGCAATCATAAATTAGTTAGTATTATTGTTGTATAATAAAATTAGGTGATTTACAGTTTTCAGGAGCTTGTACAGCATTTGTAGCCAAAAAACACACCGTAGTCAAGATGAGCGTCGTCAAAATCCTCTTCAATCAGTTGGTTATTTTATAGTTTAAGGTTCAAGATTCAGCAAACTGTGTTCATGTGTGTTCCCAAAAAACTTTTAAACACCAAGACAGAAGAAAATCACTCATCAGTAGTATGGAGGTGATTCAAAATGGAGAAAGATTTGGGACCATTGATTAAACATTAATCCACCGTATCTAGTCAAAAAAGTGGATCAGATTTAAAGATTTTGGGAAATGCTTGAGTTTATTGAATACAATAATTTATTACAATAGGCAACTCATCATGTGAGAAGGAAATATCAATCAATTGATTTTTTTCTTTCTTGGCATATTTCTTTTTTTTTAAAAAAAGCAAGCTCAAAGGTAAGTTTTCACTCTCACTGTGTGGGCCTACTCACTGCTGGATCAGCACCTATTTTCTGGTAAATCATTCTAATGTTTTAACCCGAAGATAAGCAAAAAGCTATCTTAGTCTTATCTCTTTTTTGACAAGAGGGACAGAAAATACACCTTGCACAAACATTATATAACCAGCAGAGCTTATAGGGAGGGCCATAAATAAAAAGACACACGTATACGCCATTCTGCACCGAGAAATATCTAACGTGTGAAACTACAGATTTTTAATTAAAAAATGACCCAGATTCCACTTAAGTTTACAGATCCCGCTGAAGGATGTGTACAGTAAAAAATAAAGGCCCCTCTTACTCGTCGGGGACAACGTAGATTCGCTCTTGCTGCTGCTGGAGTGCCGCGACTTCATCCTCCGGACGGTTTGCACTTGCGCCCTGACGCGCTGCTCCCCGGAGCCGCACTGGTTCCTCGCCGGCAGCGCCAGCGACGTGTCGTCCACGTTCCCGATAGACATGGCCGTTTTCAGCGGATCCCCCTTCGACATGTTGCTCGGCTTCCAAGCGGCAAGACAATAACATCCGAGTGAGGCGGCAGTCGAGGGCGAAATGGCAGCAGCGTAAACGCGAAGGGAAGCTCACCTGGCTGCGCCCTGGCCTGCCCTGAGCGATCAGACCGCGCCCACAGCCTAATATACCTGCAAGACTGGACTCTTACTTTTACCTTCCAGGCTAGACTGCAGCCAACTCCCTTCTTTCGCCGCGACGTAAGCAGATCCAAGTTTGAGGAAGTAGTAGCAGGGGCCATTCAGGCATATGGTCGACTCTGGTTTATTCTAGGGAACCTTTAACTAAATAAAGCAAACAGAAAGTTCGCGCATTCATAATTCGTAAATCATGCTTGGATCGGGTGGAGTAAAAACTGATGTCTTTGAGATGGTGATAAAATCGATTCGTAATTACAAATATCTTTATTTGAACCAGAGATCTTATCTATAGATTTCAAAGCCAAGAATGCTACTGAGCAGTTATTTCAGCAATTCGGTTCCAAAAGCAAACTTCAATCACAGTGATTCACCATACACAGAATTTCTAGATTTTATTGCTATACATTTGGAAGATTGTTTCTTACAGCTAAGGAAAAAATTATAATTCACTTCTTAAAAGAATAGGATATAAACCCAATATTTCTTCTTTTAGATACATAGAAGTTATGTTATAGCTAGCCCTATTATGTTGTGTATATATATATATATATATATATATATATATATATATATATATATAGGTGTGTGTGTGTGTGTGTGTGTGTGTGTGTTTTGAAATGCAAATTTTCTATGGAACTGATTGTTTTAAATAACAAGGAATAAATTTACATTTGTAAACATATCAGTCTTGCGATGAAAATATTTAACATATGAATTTTATGTTTTTAATCTGATTCCCTTAAATTAACATATAGGACATTTTGATGCCGAAATAGTTTAAATACCTCAATATGTACTTGTAAATAATAATGTATGGAAACATTAAGAAGTTTATTTTACAAAAAAAAAAAAAAAACAGTTTATTATACTTTTCTTTGAATATACACCTTAGTAAGAATCATGTAGTAAATTAAACTGCAATAATCAGAGTAACGTGGTTTTCTTTTATGGGGAACAAAGGTATAAAAGTGAAATACCCATGTTGCTAAATTTTAGAGAAGGTGTGGTACTTTATAACCGTGTTATTTAGCCTGCATGTGTTCACTGGGTATGGACAAAATCAAAGATATTCTGAAGAGGAAACATGATGTTAGCTATACCGATATTACTCCAGCCTTCACTCTTTGAATTTTGATAAGTAGTAAATACTTTAGACAAACATATGCAGATGTCAGATTTGCAACAGGCTTGTTTCAGTCAGTAGTACTGACTGACCTATTTCCATATTGGTTAAGTGCCAAAATTTAGACATTCATTGTATTCTTCTTCTTGAAACTTAAGCAAGTAAATAAATTCTGCAGTAAATGCATATATATATACGGATATATAGGGAATGCTTCTAAGCGTGAAACTCAGATGAGTACTGAAAAGGTTCTGCTGTAGTACAACACACACCAGTCTGCTTAGTCTGTTCTTCACAATATATCAGAACACAATCTTATTTCCTCGTCATGCTGGTGAAAAGACCATTTCAAATTAAAAGGATTTTAAATCATATTCCAACTTGGCTTTACAGTTGGAACACATAGATAATTTGGTATTTTGCGAGCTCATAAACCAGCTGGACTTGAAGTCAAGCTTGACGCCAGGCAAACTCTGTCTATTTCACAAGGAAAAGGAACAGGCTCCAAATGTAATGTCATATTCCTGTTTGCAAAGAAAAGGCTTTGATAGTACCACGCCCATGGGTGCTGCTGCCCTCTGGGAGGACATGTGGCGGCTGGCAAATCTGGCTCAAGTCTAATCCTCCTGTGTCACCTCTGTCTTGATATATGCAGCCGATGTTGGTTTTGTTTTTGTTGTACAGGCTATTCAAAGTTCATCTGTTAAGTACAGAAAGACTTCCCTCTGGTGGTGAATGTACGAATCTTGCTGTCACCGGCTGCTCATCTTGTGCTGGTTTGTCACCTTTTTTTTACATCATCAAGTTGACGGTTGGTTGTGCACATAACAAATTACTCGTTTTGGAAAAATGGCAAAAAGAAAGTCATCGTTGAAAGAAAAAAAAAAAAGAAAAAGTTTGCAGTTCACCAGAAGACATGTATAGGCGATAGCAAACATATGGACAAAAGTGCTCTGGACAGATGAGAGCAAAGTAGTGTTACAGAACACTAAGTGCACATCACCCTGAACACATCATCCCAACAGTGAGACATGATGTTAGATGTACCCTGCTCTGAATACGGACAGGAAAGGGGGTCAGAACGGATAGCTTCCTGGGGGGGAAAGGGTGGAGTTTCACCCGCTAACTAGACAACGGCCCAGAGCTGAAACGTGAAAAAATTGATTTCAACAAGCCTTTGTTCAACCCTCAAATAAAAGCTCTCCTCATGGAGAAGAGGAGAGCTCTGCCCAAAGAGGGGGAGTGGTGCGGCCTAGTGGTTAGAACAGGGCGCTTCGTCCTGGAGGTGCTGCAAGGTGTCCGGTGTGACTGACACTCTGGGTCCCTGAGTGAGACCCTTAGCCCCAGAATGCTCACAGGCACGGCACAGTTGGACCTCCCTAAGGGATGGGTTGAATGAAGAGTTCAAATTTCATTGGAATGTACGTTGCAATGACAAGTGTAACGACACGGGAGCCAAAGAAGATCAGGGATGGGGATGGGGAAGAAACATCTAGAGAAAGAAGTTGCATCAGAATGACAGTAGTTTGTTCAGGTCACAAACCAACTGAACTGGTCCAGTTCTTCAACGGGTCTGACGCTCAGCCCAGTCACTGCTGCTGCAAACATCTCTGTCTTCAGCGACCGCCTGCGTTTCTTCCCCAAACGTTACACCTCCAGGCTCCTGAGGTGGTGCACAGACGTTCAACATGGGCCTGAAGCTGGGGAAAGTACCACAACCGGTGAAAGTCCTCCGGTGTGGTACCAGTGTTAAAGACCACACATCAGTGGGACCTCAGAAGCTGCAGGCCAGTAGCACTCACTTAGCTTCAGATGAAGACTCTCATGAGGCTGGTCCTCAACCATCTTCGACCCCCAGGTGAGGTCTTCGTTGGATCTGCTGCGGTTCTCCTACCAGCTTGGTTTTGGGGTAGATGAGGATGCCCTCATCCATCTCCTGCACCGCAATCTGACGCAGCTAAACATCCATGTAGCTGACATTGAGATGGTGGAATGTATCTGGGTGTTCACCTGAACAATAAACTGGAGTCACGGCACTGATGCTCTGTATATGAAGTGTCAGCGCAAGACTACCTGCAACTGTCACCCTTAAATACCGTTTTTTTGGACTCTTCTTCAGTGAAATCTTCTTGAAATGAGTGTATTTTTCCTTGATTTGAGCAGCAAAATAAGATGATCTGCCAATGGAATAAGATTTTTGCACTTAAAATAGAAACAACTCATCTCCATCATCTTATTTCAAGCACAGGATATCTAATTATCTTATTTTAGGGGTCAAAATACTCATTCCTTTGGCAGATGACCCTATCTACCTGCTGAAATCAAAGAGAAATACATAAATTTCAAGATTTTACTTATTTTTGTTCCGTTTTTGCAGAGTGGCATCAGTCTTCTATGGTGTTGTCGGAGCAGCAGCTGAGAGAAAGCGATTGCTAGACTAATCATGAAGGCCAGCTTTGTCCTTAAACGCACCATGGGCCCAGAGGAGGTTTTTGGAGACAGACCTTCTGGAGAGCTCCTTCAGTGCCAGACGCCGCATCCTAAACGCACAGAGGAGTGATGTTGCAGATCCTTCCCCCTGTTAGACTTTATAATCATCACTGTTACCCCAAAAAAACTCAAAGGTTTACATCCCCGCTTTTGATTGCAGTTTTTCCTAGTTCTAGTATAGTCTAGGTTGTGTTCATACGGACAACTATACATGCACATGTTGTACTTTCTTAAATCATCCCTCCCCGTTCCACAAACAGTATCTTGGAATCTGTATAGTAAACACAAAAAAACCTGCAGTTATTAAAAATGGCTATTCTTATAATCAGTTTTTATATTTTAAAAATCAAACTGACCACTAAGAATCTAGAACTAAATCTAATAGAATCAAAATTCAAGAATTAAAATTTGTTAATACAGACCCATTCCATCTAGTCTGAGCTGGAGCTACTCTGCAAAGAATAAGTTTGAAAACTATGAATCTTCTTCTTCCAGCGTCATCATACTGTACTTTGCACTTCTAAGAAAAAATAAAATAAATACTTTGACATTTGAGATTATAGCATGACAAAATATGATGAGCAGGAACACTTTTTCAAGAAACTGTTTACAAAATTAAAGCAGTCCAGAAGCATTTATATGGTCTTTATTATTGCTTTCATGATTTGATTCATTTTCATCAGTTTTAGAGGAATCAACTGAGTGTTTTACCAACACAAACGTTGGACTTAAGAACTACCAAGTGCTTCCCATCATGCAGCAGCACAAACATTCAGTCATGTGGTAAGCAAGTGTCTCATCTGAATCAACATCACTAATAATATATTATTTATCTCAACATTTTTAGTCATTCAAAGCTCTGAAGAAAATCATCTCTGATGATCGAAAAGCTCAAATCTACAATCAGATCATTTTCAGTCTATTCAAACTATTTTCATAGCTTAAAAATATATAAAACAGGAGTGTAGATTGTCTAAAACGTGGACATTAACAGTTAATAATGGTGACCAAGAAAAAGATAAGACGTGGCAATAATTTATCCCTTCACTTAGAATACAAAACTGAAATGTTTTAAACAGTTTCACGATGATCCTTACAGTAAAACCGTTGAAAGAAAACCTGAAATGTAAACTGTTCTGAGCGTCTGCGGCCTCTGGGCCGGAGAACTTTCTCTTAGCTTAAAAGCTCATTGTAACAATCAGAAACAGAAGCTGGCCCCACAGTCACTGAGTGATGCTTTGCAGAAGTCAATACTGCCACACGAGAAATTCAACCCAAAAAACAACTGGCCCCAGTCAAACTACTGCTGGGGGTGGAATGCACATTGGACCTGGCGCTTAATAACGCAAAACAATGTGGACTTAAGACTTAGAAGCACCACGGCAACATGTAAATGTACTAGGAAGCATATCTGTATACTGTAGCTGCATAGAGGGAAAACTAAAGAGTGTTAAAAGCCTGCAGATGACTCTATAAAAGTATAAAAATGTCAAAGCGTGTGTCCTGCACTACTTTCAGAAAGGTTTCCTACTCACAGTTCATTCTGAGGCCTTATTCTTAATCTCAAAAGCATATTTAAGAGGAGCAGACTAAAGCTGACTTCAAAGCCCATTTGCTATAAGCTTCTACTTCAAAGTTATTCCTCTGGATCCAAGGCACTGGGTTGTTGGCCCTCTGGGGACCTTAGTGGAACATTGTGAGGCTGAGCCACAGGGAAACCTCTGAGCTTTTCTTGCAGACTACCTACAGCCAGCCTCATCTGGTCTTCTGCCCCCTGGAGAGACTTCAGCTCCATGGTATAAAAGATGTAGAGCAGAAAGGTGGTCAGCAGGATGGCGAAGCACAGGGCGGCCAGCAGGTAGAAGGATATACGAGGGAAAGGCTGCTCGGCTCCCAGGGCGAAGCAGGGAACCGCTGCGATGGCCAGCTCCAGGAAGAGCAGAGCCAAGCCCATCACTCCGGTGCGTGCGGCGGTGTAGCGCATCCTCTCAGCGCAGTGCAAGCCCACCTTGACTTCTGTGCGTGCCTCGGTTAGAGTGTCAACCAGCTCGGCTAGCTTCTCTAAACAGCGAGAGGGAGACAAAACGGACAAAGATGGTGTCAGTCCTATTGGGTACATCTTTCTGGTATCGGGTTGGGTCCCATTCCGTCTTCAGAACTCCCAGAATTAATTTAGCCAAGGAAACATTGCCTAGATATTTTTGCTCCATTGTGCAGTTGCTGCAGATTTCTGGAAGGAAAAACATGCCCCACATGACTACACTTTCAAGTAGGGCTGGGCGATATGGATTAAAAAATAAATCTCCGATTTTATCATACCAAATCCGATTAATCGATTTTTCCTCCTTTTTGTTTCATAAAAAGAAATTAAAGAAATAATTTTAAAACCTTGCTTTTATGTCAAGCATTTCGTCAGGGAGTTGACCTGAATTCAAAGTGCAACTAAAAACAAGCTGTGAAACATGCTTGTAAAACAAGATGGCAGCCGTGCCATTATAAACAATGAAAATATAACAAAACATTTGCTGCTAGTGGTATTACACATTGAGCTAAGAACAGGCTTCACTGCACTTGTGAACTTCAAACTAAGTTAAAAAAAAGTAAATAAGTAAATGAAGTACCTCGTATTATGGTAAAAAAAAGTTTCCACTTAACAATATTTTGACAATACATTTGCCTAAACATATATTCAGCATCACATGCTGTTCTCTTCATGAAAACCCAATGAGTGTATTGGCAAAATAAAATCCAGATTTTCCAAAAATGAATTGTAAATTCGAATTAATCGATTAAATCGATTTATCGCCCAGACTCATTAGACCAGGCAATGCTTTACCAACCTGGGCTCTCATTTATAAAACTTGCGTGCATACGGCACTTCTCATGCAAACATTAGTATCTTTTTTTTTTCTTCTTCTTTTTTTCTGTGCGGTCCTATAGCATCCGTTTTCTGTTCTTAGCTGACAAAGGACGGACCAGGTGTGGTCCTCTGCTGCTGTAAGTCTCAAAGTTCAATGGGGTGTGTGTTCAGAGTTGATATTCTACATAGCATGGAAGTGTGGTTATTTGATCTGTGGCCTTTCTATCATCGCAAACCAGACTGCCTACGCTCCTCTGACATCACATGAGCGATATCACAGTAGATATGTAATAATATCTATAATATCCAGCACCAGCGGTGATGCTGCGTCCGAGTCACTTAAAGCGTAACTGACCCCAAAAATCGATGTTTTTGCAGATAAACTGTATATTCTGGACCTAAAAGTCATACTTCAATGTTACTGGGCAATCTTTTTTAAATTTCATGTGAAGGATTAGTTCTGCAGTATTTGTCTTAAAACCGCCTTAGTGCTACCCTCTTAGGGTTGAACGTTGCAGTTTAATGTTCCTATTGGTTCCAACGGTCCATGCTTTTGTCATCATAGCCCTGCGCTCGGGTATAAAATCATCCCAGTCAGACGCGCCCCGTCGCCCCCCATCGCCCTCGTGGTGAGTCTGATTCAAGAGTTGGAATCACGAGCATTGAGGGCATCGATCGATGGTGCTTAGCATTTCTTACAGCCCTGTTAGCAATGATGCTGCTAACATCACTTTACCCCTCAGAAACTGGACCCATTCTGTCCTCCACTGCCTCAGCAGTACCAGCTTCAGACATTGCTGAGTCAGCGGCTCTAACCGATAACGCTCAGGCCCACTGGGCTCCGCAAAGTCTCCCTCAACATCCAGTGATGAGCAGGGGTTGAAAATCCTCCAACTAGATAGACCAATCTGTGGCAAAACCACCAGTGGTCTCTTCATGTTTCAACATGTGCCTTTCCCTCACCCTGACCACAGCCGGCCTTAACCCCTTCCCACCGCTCCGCCACACACTTAGCCGTGTGTTTCTTTGTCTGGGAGGTTATGCTTTTACATAGGAGGGAGTGAAGGGACTTTAACGCAGGACGCACAGGAGAAAAAAAAGTTAAATTAATCTTGCAAAGAGAAGTTACTAAACGGAATTGTTCGATGGCAATCTATTGAAGAGGGAGCCTTAGTGGCAGTCTCTAAACAGCGCTAACATTATATTATGATAGAAATACCTGCGGGAGTGTCCTGAGTCTTGTCACTTCCAGTCTGAGCTGGAATGTGAGATTCTAGCCGCAACTCTGCAGTGAGAGCCTCGTGATCAGAATATGGGAGAGCATGGCCAGGAACGGAGCCTTTGGTGGTGGACATGAAATCACAATAAACGGACGCTTTGGAGGAACCCTGAAATGACAAAGTGAGCTGATTGAAGGTGGTTTAAGGTTTCTAAAAAAAAAAAAATCAACATTACAAGTAAGATTTGAAATAAAATAAGCATTTGACAGCATCAAGCTTCCACCCACCTTGAACAAGATGTAGTCGATCCGAATGCCCTTCTCAAAGGGGATGAGCTCATTTTTACTGATGAAAGGGTTGTCTGCTATTAAAGTCATACCATTCTCACACCCCTAAAAAAAGCAAAACAAAAAAAAAACAACAGACGTTCTCAAAATCTTAGACACCACGAAGAAACAAATGGTTGCTGTGGTCGAATGAACTGGCTTTTAATTTTGACCTCTTGAACTTTATTTCCTGCAAGTCACTCTGACATGTTAGCTTTTCGACATCTTACAACACCAGGCCAAAATCAGGTCAGTCACATCTTGGCCATCCGTTTCACAACAATCGTGTGCGGCACGAAAAAGATGCTCAGCTCACGGCAAACATTTTCTGCAAAGCAACTCCACAGCATAGACTTGCTTAAAGCCCATTTGACTCATTCCACAAAAGCTTTAGCAGATTTATTTCTAAAGAGCAAGAATGCCTCAAAAACAACATGAGGCTTAAAAACTACTAGAATAAACCATTTCTAAAACCGAAACAATTCAGCATGTGAACAAATTAATGATGCTGTGTGGCCTTTTTCTCGCTACCTACATCAAATTTAGCTGTCTCTACGTAACAGTCCCTCAGTCCAGTGTAGGACATCAGTAGTCTGCAGCCGAGGTCCTGTGGATGCATGTTGAGGTCACCTCCCACAATGACTACATCTGCTCCTGTAGACGTATGGCTAACAGAAAACATACAGAAAAAAAAACATCCTTAACAATGCAACTCGTCATCAAGGTGAAAATGTGCATGGATTCTTGTGTAGATGACTGAAAATTGGTTTTGGTTGAGCGAAACAAGACTAAATGCACGCAGGTGGAGATACCGATGCAAAGACTATGTAAATACACTGCAGTGTTACAAACACAACAGCTCACACAGTATGCAGTGAAGCAGAGACACACTACCGGATGAACTGCTGCAGCTCCCAGGCCTGGACCACTCTGTGGGACAGGTAGGAGTCCTTCTCTCTGCTGTACTCTGCATGCAGCTACAATTCATAAACAGAGACCAATCCACGTGAATTCACCAGTTAAAGGAAACACAAAACCCTAACGCAAGAGCTTACGTGTGTGACATAGACGTTCGCAGTCAGGCCCGCCAGATTCAGAACGGCCATCCCAACGGCTTTACCTCCAAACCAGTCCCCGTGGTGAGCCTGCGCACGAGAGAAAATTTATGAAATGTCTGAAAACAGCAGATCTACGGGGAAAAGAACCAAAAAATGTGGCGGACTGAAATTGGGAATAATTATATCTCAGCTAACTCTCAAAGCTATATTTAACACGGTGTTTTTCATATTCCAACAGCCTCATAGTCACAGAGAAAGAGTTATGCAAATAAAAAAAAATTACGTACGTTTTATGGAGATTTTACAATTTCGCTTCAATAAACTCCTCTGCAAAGATAAACACCTACTCTATTCATCTGACCTTTGGTCTTTTTTGCCTGTTCTTCCTTTCTCCAAAAGGTTAGTACACACAGAAATACAAATCTGCTACCCAGAGTAAATATCATTTTGAAATTTGTAAACTGATGTCAAGTGCATTATAAATATTGCATTGCATTATTATTATTATTATTATTATTATTATTATTATTAGTGTAAAACATAGATCATGGTGGTCCTTTGCCCCGAAAGCATGGTAAATGTAAGTAGCAGTTATATTTAAATTTCATGTTTATTTATGAATAAACTTAGTTAATTCAGAATTAACTTTCATAAATGGCAGTAAAGTGTATTCATTCAACTATCTTTGTAGGGTAGCTTATCTTACTTACTACTAATCTAGTGGCTAC
The DNA here is from genome assembly GCF_011125445.2 of Fundulus heteroclitus. Lineage (NCBI taxonomy): Eukaryota > Metazoa > Chordata > Actinopteri > Cyprinodontiformes > Fundulidae > Fundulus > Fundulus heteroclitus. The sequence goes on along the minus strand of NC_046380.1, from coordinate 9,203,485 downwards.
AAACATGCTACTCACACATTGTTGTAAGACCGAAAATCCCTTTATACTAAATAAATAAAATGTTTGGCATACGCACATAATATTATCGTTGTAGCTGAAGGTAAAGTTTATATTTTAAATGATATATTTTCTTTATTACATTGACCAAAAAACTATTTATATTTGGTTGGTCTGTGCGGGAAACGTGTGAGCTCTTCAATGACAATAATGGAAATGGAAATCTTGCACACAACCAGAAAGGACTTGCCATGTAAGGGTAACCGTTCAAAGAGTAGCGATAAAGGAACGTGTCATGGATTCGGTGTTTGGAAAAAATGGCCAGGCCACTTCCTATGACTCCGCTGCAAAGAAGGAGAAAAAGCAAGACATAAGCAAAGGTTTTACATTTATTATTTTATTTTTACATATACCCCCAACAAATGGGGTGAAATCCTATCGTGATTTATCTAATTAAGTTTACTTTTTCAGACAAAAAGAGAAATAGGACCAACAAACTAAAGCAGCTTTGGAGTGTGGTCGCATTTTTTGGACCATAAGGCGCACTGTGAATTTACGTGTCTATGTGTATCTTTGTCCACATAAATGATGCACTGGATCATAAGGTGCATTACATGTTCTTCCCAAGTGTGTAATATCACTCTGCCCCTCCTGTTGGGTGACCAAACATCTCTGATTTCCAGGGACAGTCCCCGTTTTGAATGACCATGATGGAGTACAAAAAGTTTAGCCCAACAAGAGGTATTTGCCCAGTCCTGCCTCTGTCCCGACGTAGTAGAGTTTTGCCAAACGCACCTTCCCCGCCCCCCGTCGGCGTTGCAGTTCAGCCAAAAACAAACCACACCTCAAGCAGAGATTCTGTGCTTACCCAGAAACGTCCCCAGTTTTCATTAGAGAAATCAAATCCGGTCACCTTAAGAAGGAAATACGCGGCTTTTGGGCGTGTTTTAAAAGCGTAAATATACACCAGACACTGCAAAGTACGCTCCACGGCTGCATGATTCTGCGGAGAGAACTTTTGTCATGGGTAAGTAATTAAAGAAAGACAAATTACCAGTAATATATGGGTAAGGTATTAAATTACCAGTAATATATTCTATGTTTTGATTAACTAAAAGTCTGTATTTTGACAATATCTGATTATAAATCGCATATTTTAGTTTGTTAGCTTGTCACAACTACATAATTCATGGCGCTTTATTTTTGATGACTCTTATTTTGGGATACTTCCGGAAGTGAACTTTGACACAGGATATTATTTTCGCGTTTATTCCCTGCCAAACAGCGCGTATGATATTAAAACTTCAATCTAATTTAGCCATTGCATAGCATAGATACGTGCTAATTATGCTTCTAGTGTACATTTATTGACTGATGAAAATGAAAAACTAACCTAAGCGTAAGACGCGCGTATGCAGCATTTCTGCGCTTATGCACAGCAACGTGTCTGGTGTGTTTCCTCCTTAACAAAGCTCTCTCCTGAGACGGAGAGCTATCCGTCTCTGCTGGGAGGACAGAGTAGTTGGACTCCACTGCCCTGTTTTGAACATAAGGCCAAAATAAACTGAACTTTTATATTAAATTAACTTCCTAGGTTTATTGTTGGTAGTGCGTACTCCGGGCGTGGGCTGCCTTACATGAATGGACTTCTAGTTTTGACATTACAGTCAGGCAGTCTTGTAGACAGCTCAGGGGTCCTATCAGGCAGTGACACAGTGTACCGTAATGCTCTGAATGTCCTTTGAGCGGAGCGGCTTCTTTGCTAACCAAAGTCGTACTTATTAATTTAAGGATTTTAAGTGCACCTTATAGTCCAGAAAATATGGTAGCTAAGATTAATCATTGGCTTCAGTTACATTTTCAGACAGCTCAGTGCCATTCATGTCCGTTTTTCACCCCACTTGTACTGGTCTTTTGAAGATACGGGTATGTGCCACCCAGGTAAGAGTGAAACACATCCACAATTCACCAGAAAGGGATTCCTTTATAGGCAGGAGATGGTAGATATTACCTTTTGAAGTAATGAGAGTGAGGATGAGTAGAGGCCAGCTTTGTTTTCAAGTAGAGAAAGTCCTTCTCACTCCACACCTCAACAAAACAAACAAACACACGTAGCCCATTACATTCAAGCAAATAGAAAACGAAAAGCTTTTTAAATACCCCTTGTTGATATCTCTGTCAGTTTATCTCCAGGCTGCTTTTAGCACACCAACCCGTACAAACTGATAGGGCTGATAAAGGCAATCGACCTTTAGTGACCGTGCAATAGCTTTCACCTACCTCTTGCAGTAAGACAATGTCATGCTGTTCTTTGCACAACATTTGGCCAATCATCTGATAGCGCTGAGAACAGTGTTTGCTTAGATAGCGGATCCCCCTGTTGAAACGAGAGTTTGCACAGAGACGGTTTTCATTCTGCCAACCTGCACATGCAACACGCGGATGTAAAACTTCACATTTGGAATATCTACGAACCACAGCCACTGACCAGCAGTTCAGAGAAAAGACCCGCACACCGACACAGTCTGTGTTAGCCATGCTGACGCGTCAGTGGATCAGTAGAGGCGATGATGGACTTTCAGATCAGGGCTAGTTTAGGTCAGCTGCGGCGGCTGGGGCCGATCCTGATGGGTCACACAAAAGGTTATCCGTCACTTTAATTAATCCGCGTTCCTCTGGTGTTATTGCAAGCGACGTGTGACTGCACAAAAACACCCAGGATGCATGTGTACGAGCAACACCGGTGCTGCGTTTAAACTGGAGTCATTCGCAGAGTAAATACCACCTGACAGTTAGAGAAATGTAATAAAAAAAAAATAAAAAAAAAACACAAAACCTATGATTGGGATGAAAAGACAGAGTCACCAAAAGAAGAAACTCTGGAAAATGTCAGGCAAACTTAATGAATTGCACAGTAAGCACATAAAGTGCAAGTCAAGCAGTCTGACATTTAGTTCCATATTTTTTAGTTGTTTTTCTTTTTTAAGTGTTTTAACCAATACAACTTCAAATTAACTTTAAGAGATAACAAGAAAAAAAATGAATTTCCCAGAAGAAAGCTCTACTTCTAAATAAACTATATCCTTTAAGTTACATAAAGCGGAGACAAGCTTTCCGCGCCGTCCTTTGTGAGGCTGATGAATGATCAATGTGTTAAAGGTCAGCTGACCCAGACAGGCTTCAATACACCATGCAACTTTTTCCTGTGTTTTCTTTCCACATAAAAAACTAACAAAAAAAAACAAAACAAAAAAAAAAACAGAGACAAATTTGCATTCGATTTATTAGCCCCAACCATTGTGCTGACATTGCTCCGTTTGGAAAGAAAAGGGAGAAACTGTAATCTAGGAAAAGCAATCAGGGGAGGCCAAAGCTAATTGAGTTTAATTGAATAAAAAACGGGCCAATTTCCTGCTGTCAGAACCTCCAGTTCCGCTCTACAATCAAATAAACTACAATTTCCAACACATTTTGCTATGAGGTCAAATAAGCTTATTTATCGATACGCTGCTATTGTATGAATGCTTGAGTAAATGTGCCACCTACTTAAAATACTAACTTTTGATTTAACAATCTCAGGTTTTAGCAGCATACTAGATTTTTTATTTTTTTATTTTTTAGCATATATTATTACAGGTTAACTAAAAGAGAATATGCAAAGACACACAGATGTATGGCGAGAAACCCAAACATCTCACCATTGGTTAAAAAGGTTTTAGTGATAAAGAATCTGATTAGCAAATAAGTAAAATCACAGACATCAACCTATGGGATTTAACACAAACATATAACGGCTTGCTAGGAAATAGTAAGAAAAAAGAAATGTTAAACGTGATCTAAAAAGGGAATCTATCTGCGGTAACTTGGACATGATTCAGGTGATAATCTGAGGGTGTTACACCTGTAGTTGCTGCATGGTGTTGGGACAGGACAGGTGAAGCTTTACCGAAAATTGCTTTATTATTATCATCAGGTTAAACGACTAAAATGTTAGCAAACTCCCCCCACATTCAGCAGCCCATTTAATCCTTGCTGAAAACACGACTGAAAGCTCGTTTCTAACCTTTATTTACTTCCAGCTGACGCCAACCGCTAGCTAACCGCCAAACTAAACCCCGTTAGCCGCTGCCTGCAGCCGAGGAAGTTGCTCCGGTTTCCGTTCGCCAGGTCCCACTTCATCCACGCACTCACCGTCAGTCGGTTGAACCGGAGAGTTGATTCGCCGTCGTAGCTGCGGTGGGATGATTTTAGTTTTTTTTTGCTTTAGTATCCGAACACTTCCTGTTAGCCTGTTAGCCAGGTTAATGGTCGAGGAGAAGACACATATCCCCGTAAGGTCCGCACATATAAGGCCACTACACCTCTGACATGGTGTCGCTCTCTCTCTCTCTTTCAAACAGTTCCCAACTCAGCTGGCATAAAAAAATAATGAGCTGACCTCCGATTACAGTTCTTTTTTTATTTTTTTTATTTTCTCTTTCAAAATAAAAGCCGACCTCGAATTCAAACGGCACTGTGAACTAACTTGCAAAAATAACACACACAAAAACCACGGATAATGCAATACTGACAGATAAAACCCCACATTCTTTCGGGGTAAACAATACGGTTTATTTATTTTATTTATTTAATGTGTTTTTATTTTGAATGCCAGGCTTCCGGTTTGAGCTGCCTCCATCGTAGTTAATTCTGGGAGTTGAAGTTCGGCGCTATTATGGTGAGCGATGTCGATTGAAATGCGAAATAATACGTGGTATTTTGCATAGCAAAAAGCAAAAATTATTTGAATTACAACTAAAATAAAATGTTAATAGTTTTCCAAAATAAAAAAAATTAAAAATTAGCTGCCATTTTTTTTTCAGCATCGAGAAGAACATTTTCTGCTGGCTGATTTGCTTTGTTGCATCGCTGCATGAGCCACTTACTGCAACTCGCTTCATAGAAAGGTCTCTTTCAGTCTATTTAAGTGGCTTCCTCGTGGGATTGGACATGTTTCAAACAGATCCGTTAGAGCCCACTTGTGGTCAAATTTGTGTTGCTCTCAAAGAGTAACATATTTAAGGCAAGGCAAGGAAAGTTTATTTGTATAGCACATTTCAGTAACAAGACAATTAAAAGTGCTTTACATTAATAGAATATTAGAAAACATTATATATTAATGTATATCAGACTTTCAGCACTTTTTCAGTCTTCTGGAAGTTTGTTCCAGGTACGTGGAGCATAAGGACTAAATGTTGCTTCTCTGGTTCTGGGTTCTGGTTCTGCAGAGTAGGTTTGAGCCAGAAGACTGTAGTAGTCTGGAGGGTTGATGCACTGATAAGTCTGTGATGTATTTAGGTGCTAAGCCATTCAGGAATTTATAGACTAACAGAAGTATTTTAAAGTCTGTTCTCTGAGATACAGGGAGCCAGTGGAAGGACTTTAGAACTGTGGTGATGTTCTCTACTTTCTTAGTCTTATTGAGGATGTAGGGAGGAGCATTCTGGATCCGCTGCAGCTGTCTGTCTTTTTCGCAGACCTGTGAAAACATCGTTGCAGTAATCGACTCAATTAAAAATAAACCCATGGATTCGTTTTTCGAGATCCCGTTAAGACATTAGTCTTTTAATCCTGGAAATGTTCTTCTGGTGACCGAAGGCCAGTTTTGTTATTGTCTTTAGATGCTTTTGGATGTTCAGGTCTGAGTCCATCACGACACCCAGATTTCGAGCCTGATCAGTGGTTACTAGCTGAAGCGACTGAAGCTGTGTGCTGACTCCGCTCCTCCGTTGGTCAAAAAATATTACTTATTAATATTATTTCATTTTGTTTTTATTCAACATTTTGGCAGATTATTCCTTCATTTAACTAGGTAAAAGACTCGTTGAGATTAAAACCTCTTTGTCCCAAGTGTTAATTTGAGACATATTAAATGATTTTTCAGGTCAATATACAGCTTGTGGCACATATAGATACTTCACACGGAGGGTCGAATCAACTGCTGAATGGGTCATGTGACCTAGTGCGCCCCTCATGGTCACATGAGTGTGTATGTGACTGAGTAGGAAATGCAGTAATTTTTTTTGTTTTGTGTACTTATTGGTCACTTTTAACCGTTATACTAGAATTACCAGAGAAGGGTCATTTAACATTTCTACCTTTGGAGCCCAGAGACGGGTCGACTGACCTGAAGGATTTTAATTAGCATCCTATAAGCAGTTGTGAACCGGCGCTTTTGTTCTGTAAATAAGGCCATTACTGGTGCACCAAAGGAAGGGGGAAGCTTAACTCCCTACTAACTGCCAGGTACAGCTGTGAGCAATGACCAGAAGTATTTGTGTCTAAGTCAAGAGGACTGAAATTCCAGCATGAGAAATATACAAACGTATAAGAGGCAATGGCAATTTGGACAATTTGGTATTCGTACTACTTGAACTGTTTTGCATTTTGTTAAATTATGATTACAAACATCAGTGTATTTCATTGGTATTTTATGACATTTACTCGTACAAATTAGTGCATAATCGTAATGTGAATAGAAAAGGATCTGTGGTTTAAAAAGTGGTTTTCAAAGGCAAATCTGAAAAAGTGTGGACTGCATTTGTATTCAGGGCCTGATATTCCTAGATTAAAAAAAATGCTTAATTACTAAATTCTAGTCAACACAAAACTTACTGTTCGATTGAAACAATAAGCTTGTTATTGTTCGATTGAAATCGGAAAGAGAGGGGCATAATTAGACATGACCAGGACATGGTCATCAGCCTAAACTGACAGGGTATCACTCAGACAAACATCTCCTTCTTTAAAATAATTTTCAGAACTACCTTGTTTGTGATGGTAGCACAGAGTAGGCTTATTTTTCTACCCTGACTCCCAAGCAGCTAGTTGATTTATAATATAACATACATACATAATAAACCATACACGATGGTTTTAGAGATTTTGTATCCCAAAAATGCTGCACTTTGCTAATAACAAACAATTGTTTATTATTATAGTATTTAGTTTTAGCCACACTGCAGGGTAATAGTTGTAAAGTGATAGTGTTGGTTGTTTTTATTCTTTGGGGGATGCTATATTCACTAGATACAGGGAAACTGGTCAGAGTAAAAAAAGGGGACCTTGTTAAATGCAGTGCAATTATAATCTAATGAAATAAAAGTTATTTTCTCGGGTGTTCTGACCTATGAAATCAGCAAACAGCTCCTTAATTTTCAAGGAAAACTTGTAAGGAAAACACGGGTTGCCTACAGTAAAATGTGTCTTTTTTTTATTATTATTATTTAACCCCATCCAATGATAGCCCTGCAGTAACTTTGAACGCCAACCCGTGTTGCTAATTTGGTTAGTTTTCTACTGTAGAGCTGCCTCCATCATAGATCTCACCCACCCCCAACATGGACTATTCACACGTACCTTCTGGCCTGACAGTACAGAAGTGTGGAATGCTTTTGTGAGTTCGGCTCTCCTCCCCCCCTGCTGATTCCTCAGGCAATGGCCCTATTTACAATTGAACAAGGGATGCTAATTTGAGCCACCAGAGTCGTCAGTTTGGACTCAGGGTCTTTTGACCCTCTTTCGGGACTTCAGGGGAGAGGTCGAAAACCCTGGTAATGCTAGGATTGCTGGTAATGCTACTAAGATTCACCAAATGTTTATATTATTTTTTCATAGTTACAAAATTATGGGTTAGTGTAGCAATTTGCTCTGTTGTTTTTTGTTAAATTAAAAAAGAACCACCATAGACAAAACAAATTAACATAAATTTAATGAATTTTCTGGGGAAAATGGCCCCAAAGGCACCATGCGTCTTGTGTTGTTAGATACATTTGTTGATTACATAGTCCAACCTCTACTTTTAAGTATAAAATTGCAATGCACAATTGTAACAAAGGCAATAGTAAACCACCTTAAACCAAAGACAAAAAGAAACTTCCCACACCATACCGAATATGATACATTAGATAACTCAGTATTGTCAATACCAGCACAATCACACATTATTTTTCAGTGTAACAAACGGCAAACACTGAAAGTCAAAAGACAACAGACTCAGAACAAAACATTAATCTTGATGATGGCAGAAGACGTCTGTATAAAAGATAAACCGTAAGACCTGCAAAGGAGAAGTGTTATTTGTATCTAGGCTGTGAAGTTTGACATCCAAAGTCACAGATATATTTAAAATTTGCTCTTTTACAGCAACATTTTCCAGTGGACCTCACAGAACTAATGTGTGTCTAGCAGGAATTGTGGAGTCAAGAGTTAATTGTCCCAAAAAAATATAAAAAATGATGATGATGATGATGATGATGATGATGACAGAGTTTTAACACCTCTATCGTCCATGGAAAATTATCAACATGTCTTGAGAAACCCGAACCTGCCCTTTTGCTATTTCTCCTCCAACCCCCATAAATAACAATCAATAGTCATACTCCACAGAGACAATATTATCTTTCATCAAATCATCATTTGAATTGATTTAATAATTATTTTGTATGTAAAAAAAAAATGTCTTAAATATAAAACTGGACTTTTTAATCAGTGAATGCAGCCTCTCCACACGTTACACTGAGAAGAGTGAAGCAAATAAACCAACTTCACAGCATACAATCTCTTTTTTAAACAAAAGAAACAGTGATTAACTTCTCCCCCTTTAACCATGGTCTCTGTGTTGAGTTACATGATCACAAATAATAAAAAAAAGCCCCCTCCCCTCCCCCCTCCCCCCGAAAATACTCCTATGTAACACATATTCCTTTAAAATCCACTGACTCACAGTACAGAAAGAAACAATTCAATTATGCTACATTAACTCAAGTCAGAAAATAAGCACTGCTGTCGCTGCACCCCTGTCATGATATTTTTAAATAAGTGCATCTGAGCACACGTCTTCAAACAGCAGGAAATAACAGGGGGTCTCACGAGGAAGGTAAAGCCCTGGATTCCTGTCACAATTGCTATGATACAAGACGTCCCAAGAGTCAAAACGTCAGTAACAGACTGATTCTGGTAAGACCTGATGTTTAACTGTGTATTAAGATGCAAAAAAACATAAGCAGAACTACGATAACACAGCAACAGTGTCAGTATTCCCCCATTACACGTGGACTGTTAATGCATTTTGTTTAGAATTTACTTTTATGTCATATTTTTTTGTAAATCAGGCAACATGAAAATCAGTTTATCCCATTTCTCTGTGTGCCCGGAGGCGAGCGCGGCCCTCGCAGACGTTGATCAGATTCCGCTATTTTTTCGTAACAAAACACACCTGCATGAACGTCTTTCGTTCATTCAAAAAAAAAACAAGAGGTAGTAGAAAAAGGCAATCCAAAGTGGCAGGCAATGGTAAAACCTTTGGTTAAAAAATAAAAGGCACTTGCTGTACTAACAAACCTAAACAACTTCCCTCTGGTTCGTCCCGTTCTGTGGTCCAAATCGCTCCCCTTTTCTGGCTAATAAGCACTTCTCTCACTGCTACCTGAGTCTTTTCAAGCCCACGAACACGTTCGCCATCCCTCAATTAAACGTTTCAAATTTAGTCAAATACAAAGTGACCCACTTCATCTTGTTTAAGCACATAAAAAAAAATAATTAGCTGTTTATCCACAGTTCTTCACAATTTTATTTCATGTTGGCGCATCTGTGTTTTACTTCCTTGCATACTTTCATTAAAGCATAAGGTGTGTCCACGTTAGTCCGGTCTAGCGTTGTTGAAGGTTTCTGTTGTAGTTTTTTCTCTTTTTTTTTTTTTTGTTTTTTTTTTTCCTGGATGGTTGAGGTGGTCGCAGAGAGATTGCGTCACGCTTAGTCTGGCTTCTCCAGAACCATCTTGACCAGCTGTTAGTCTTTTACAAGTCTGTAGACGTGATACTGAGCTCCATGCTCACTATTGGAAACCTCAAAAACGAAGGCTATACAAAGCAGGGTCTCCTGGGTGTCACGGTTCGTCACCACCTGACAGAGTTCAAACACAAACATGAAAAAATATATATATATATATGCTTACACTTTGCAGATAGTGTTTTTTTTTAAGGATTAATTGGAATGAACTGTGTGTTTTACCTGTAGGATCGTGAAGTTTTCAAGAACGCTATTCATCATGTACTTTTCAGGTAAGTGTTTGAGTTTGTGGATAAAGTTGATCATGTATTCGCACATCGGAGAGCGGTGGATCCTGTAAACATACTTTCCTCCCTCCATTCGGGCGTATTCTGTCTGTATAACATACACAAGGAAAAAAAAAACAGGAGAAAATAGGTGTATGAACTGTGTCAAACACGTGCTTGCGAGAGTATTAAATCCACAGCCTTACCTCGACTTTCTCTACAACCTGTTTGCCGAATGAGCAGACTTTAGTTGAAACTGTGATGGTCATGTTCTCCATGCTGCTGTACTGGCTGCTCACGCCATAGAAGGAACCCGGCAAATCCAGCATCCCGCTGCTGTTCAGGTCCGCCTGCAGAGGGCAGAAATCTCAGCTTGAAGATCCGACTCCGGCATAATGAAAATGTGCATAAAACGGACAATTTAAGCCCGATGGGATACAGATCATGAAACAATAGAATTGTATAAAGCGAATAAATTAGAAACCAAATGGATTACAAGAAGAAGAAAAATATACAGCGTAGCTACAATAAAAAATTTTATCTAATAAAAAAAAAACAGCCTGTAAACATCACAGCATCATCAGAACTTAATATGCTAAAAAAAAAGAAAAACTGGAAGAATTTCAAACACAGCACCTTCCACAATCTTTGGCTTCCCTGGTAAAGATGATAATAAAGCTTAAAATAAATGCAGCTTTTGTTGTAGTACCATCATCTCCCACTAAAACTTGCTGGACTTCTCTTACAATAAACTTTGCAGATTTTCTTTTTAACCACCTAACCATCACCCTCACTGTGTATGGAGGCTAAATAACCCAAACTTTGTTATTATTGCCCTACATGTAGTAAGCTATTGTCTTGTAGAAATGTTCTCTATAACAAAAACTCTGTAGCAAAACAATCTGGAGCGGCATTTGTTATCTCTCCCAGGAGCTAAGAAAAATGGGCCGCTGTGTCACCTGGTATTTATATTTTAAAAGGAGAACATGGATTATAATCCATGTTCACCTTTATGTGTCTCAGCAGGGTTACCTGCAGGAAAGTTTTTAAAGAATGGCCAGATCGGGGCTCTTATCATTCATTCCTGCTGCTACCAGATTATACAATGCTGCACTATAACTGTAACCATAACTGTAATAACTACTGTATAACCACTGTATATATGAAGATACACTGCACTGCAAAAACAGAACTAAAAATAAGTAAAATTGTCTTGAAATGAGTGTGTTTGTCTTTCATTTGAGCAGCTAAATAGGATGATCTGCCAATGGAATGAGTATTTTGACCCCTAAAATAAGATAATTAGATATTATCCCCTCTAAATAAGATGATAGAGATGACTTGTTCCTATTTTAAGTGCAAAAATCTCATTCCATTGGCAAATCATCTTATTTACCTGCTCAAATCAAGGACGAACACACTCATTTCAAGAAAATTTTACTTATTTTTAGTTCCGTTTTTGCAGTGTGTATATAACTGATGCACCTTTTCCTACTTTTGGCACCTTCTTCTGACTATTGAGCCGATGGTACAAGTGAAATTCTCCAACGTGAGATCAATAAAGCCTATCTTATCTTATCTTATCTTATCTTATCTTAATGTCCTTTGGGTGGCAGACCAAAATCCATAAGAGTTTTTGGACAGAACTAAAAATCTAGAGTTGTAAAAGAAAGGATTAATTAAAAATAAAAATCTTTTTTTAGTAGCTATTTCCCTAAAGTTATTGTCTAACATAGATTTTTCTTTTATTATTTTGTTTTGGTGTGAGATTATGCAATTGCATTGAAATATTATGGTTAAGGCATCAAACACATATTTACCAGGGGTGCCGATTACTGTGGAGGACGCTGTATTTAGCAGCATATTAAGAAAAACCCACCCAGAATTTGACGAGGAAGAAGGCATTCTGCGGCCCTTTCTCGTACAGTTCTTTGAGCCCGCCTTTTTTTTCGGGGAACTTGTCATAGATCTGCCGGACCTCTACAGCCTCAAGGAGCGGGTCGCTGTAGGAGGGATTGGTCTGTCCAATGTGGACAAACAGGTGTTTGCTGTACTGCAGTGGATAGAGACGAGAGGTTCAAAAACGTCCGATTAAAAACCACGTCAGCAAAATGTCTGTGAGATCCACAGAAAATAAACGACTGATGTAGAAACCAAGTGAGGTGACAAAAAACATTTTTTCTTCATCTCACTAAAAATAAAAGTCAATATTTACTTGCACAAACAACTAAACAAAAAGTGGATGATGATTGTGTGACATCAAAGCACAATTAAAGGTTAATTAACTATCATTTAACATGTCTCACTAAGAGGATGCATTATATGCAAACAAAGTAATTGAGTAATTCTTGTGTGATCACTACAAGTTGTCACATTGCAAACTTCAGCTTACATTCTCCGGGTCTCTCGGGACCTCCATGAAGGCTGAGTACTCGAGCATTCGCAGCTTAGACGAAGCGATCGTCCGATCTTGCCACACTGGAACTGCAGTCGCTGACGGTGCAGGAGGGGGCGCCAATGGCTCATAGGCTAGGCAAATACACGGGTTTTAGAAAAAAAAAAATTACAAAATATCTGCTTTTATTTTCTGAAACACTCGCGGATTCACTCCTACCTGGTATGGTCTGTTGTACCGGGCCTGACAGGGCTGAGTATGGGGGCTGTACAAAAGGTTTGATGCTGAAAGAAAATGAATGACAGAACATTTTGAGTAATCAGATGCTTGCAGCGAAGATCTCCAACTGCGATTGTATCGCTTATTTTTTCAATCTGTTCATCTGCAAAAGCAAGCATGTTGTTGCTGCACCAGCTAGGCGTTAAGTTCACCTTCTTCAGTGCTACGTAATAGTACAAAACAGCATCAGTTAAAATACTTTCCAAACAAATCACCGAAAACCAGTCAAGGTTTTTGGCACTTTTTATCAACCATAGGAGGAATGACACGTTTCCCCCCCCTTTTTTTTTTTTTCGATCAATTCGGAAGCAGTTAATTTGCTTGGTGGTGGTTAATTCAGCAACAGTGTAGGAAACACACAATCCAGTGTTCAGGAAGAGTTAGTGCTGTTTTGTGCTTAAATTCAGACCTTAGGCTAAGGAGAACTTACACATGGCTGGTGCAGATGGGCCCAGGAGTCCTTCCCGGGTTGACATCTAGAACCATCCTAGTGTTGAAAAATGTTATTCAGTAAAAAAAAAAAAAAAAAAAAAAAAAAAAAAGAAAACCCTGCAATTTTATGTCAGGTGGGTACCTGACATAAAACCTAACCAGCTCACTGATTCACGCAATCATTTTTGCAGTTATTTGCACATTCTACCAAGTATTTCTTTTTCCTGGGTATACTTACTCCTGAGATGGTCCTGGCTGTACCGGGATTGGAGCAGGCCAGAACTGGAGAGCAAGAAAAAGAGCAAAATGTTTCTCTTTCTTTACAAGCGCCCCCCCCCCTTTTTTTTTTTATTGTGATCAAATCTGTTTATGTGCCGTGATTCTTTTTTCATTAATTTACTCACTCGAGTTGGTTGGTATGGGGCAGGAGACAAAGGAGGAAGGTGATTCTTTATCATGCTCGGCGAGACTATCTGTGCGGACGACAGGGCGGCCATGTTCTGCAGAGCTTTATCTTTGGACGCTTGATCCTGAAAATTGACAAAGAGAATTTAGGAAGAAATAAGCCGCATATACCCTCATCATAATTGTTGTCAAAACACCCATGATAAAGGTTTGACAAATAGTTTAAAACAATCAATTTAGCTGTCAGAGTTAACTTTAAATTTTTTTTTATCTTAGCAGTAACACTGTGCTGTTCTGATTAAAGAGCAACTTTCAGAATGAAGCAGAGAGAAGGGCAGAGAGATGAAGCCACATATAGATGGTCAGTAAGTTATCAAGATCATTGCAAGAAAAGTAGAATGAAGCGATTTAAAGCTAGATCCAAGTGATTGCAAGACCCAAGTGTACAGACAGGTAGCTCAAGCTGGCCAAAGTCATCCAATTTAAATCCAAACCTTATGGAGGTGGAACTCACTTTCAAACAGTGTAAAACCACAGTTCCAGATTTAAGAAAGCACATCAAAATTTGAAATAAAAAAAAATATGTATTTATATACATTTTGTTCGTGTTTAAGATTGCAAAACAGTGGAATTTTGTACTCTAATCTCTGACGTTGCGAATGAAAGAAAGATGCCTAAGAAGTGAGAGCCTGTGTCGAGAGCAACACCTAATGCAAAGCAAGCAGGGGGTTTGATTTCTGGCAGAGGCTGAGGGATAAGAAGGCTACACCAGAGCAGGGCTGCGTTCAGAGCCTTCTCTTGAAGCGTCGCTTCATAACGGGATAGCTATCGGGGCGGGGCGGGGCGGGGCGCCATGCCTGCAGAGGGCCGTAGCAAAGGGACAGTGCACTAGTGCTGCCAAACAAAGGGTAGCAGGGAAGCATATTACACAAGGCAGATTCACTTACCAAATTCATCGCCTGAATCAAAAAAGAGAAAAACCATTAGTATTATGCACTTCTGTATACTACTTTGATGCTGTCTTCTAAGGCATTTAAATTTGATAGTGCCTTTAAATCTAAGGTTGGTGAGAAAACGGCATCAAATGAGTAAAATATTTTTTGTTTCAGCTAAACAAACAGTGGGGGACAGTTTGCCCATAGCTACTAAACTGTTGCTATGTTGCATCATGGGAAAACAAAATATACTGTATTCTCTTTTTTAATGGATTTTATACAATTTTCAAAACAGATTTCAAGAAAATTCTTATGTTTTTTTTATTTAAGCTAGAGGTAAGACATGACTCTGAGAATCAAGCAGAGACAGAAAGAACCAGGATGAAGCTTTGCCTTGCAACCAGGTCCAATTTCCCTTTTTAGATTCGGTTGGGATAAATGTTGTGTGCAATTGACGCCCGGGTACAGTTATCTGTTTTATGTAAGATTTGCTTTTTGTTCGTTTCACCCAGAAATTAATCCTAACAGAGGAACTTCCCAAACCAAACAACTGAACCAGTCCTGACGCCCTTGGAGTCTGAGGGATCTTTCGTTTGGAACCACCAAATCCAGCAGCAGTTGTGCTGAGATTTACCCAGCAGATAAGCAGAGACAATAGAATCTCTTAGCTGCACATGTTCTGGTTAATTCAATGAGTGAGCCTAGCGTCCCGGGTCCGTATCACAATAGGCCCTTATTTTTGTTCTATAGTGACGATACTGTTGAGAAGCTGATGGGCCCAAAAAGTGGTTCAAAAACTTTACAAGTCTTCTTTTGTTCCTTTACTAGAATCAGCCCCAGGAATTAACAAACTCTGGGGCATGAAACCAATTTCTTTAAATGGTGGCAACAGTAGTGCTGGAGTTCAGTGGGTTGCTGGTTCAAACACCAGCTCTGACCGCGCTTTGCATTCCTCAGACTTGATAAAGCAAGTATACGAGTGCAGGCCATTTAATTCTAGAGAGACTAGTATAAATATTTGTCCATATTTAAATGGCAACATCTTTTGCTGAGAACGGAAAAGTTTTTTTTGCGTTTCTACTGTTCGTCTACACCACAACAGTGTGCCTTTTCTCTGAAAACGGCCTGATTTGAAAACGTTTTAGAATCATTCCAGCCTCCGCTGTCGTGTAAAGAGGAAAAAGAGAATCTGCCTGTGTGGCGACACCCTGGTACTTGCGCTGTTTGACTAAGTGGTGAATTCTTTTTATGGGGAGAAGGGTTTTATGCACATGCATGTTGTTGGGTTTCAAAGAATATTATGTCTCCTAGTGGCATAGCCAGAAATTTCCAAGTGAAATTACATGGAGATCGTAGTTAAAACATCACGTAGATGTGCTAACAGAAACAGAAAAACAATCAAGCATGTAAAGTGGGCCTTAAGAGATATTTGAATGTTCATTTCTTATTCATAAAGCTGCCCTTTTTTGCTGTAGCAGTATCACACAATAACTGATTATTTGTTTCCTGTGTTGCTTTGTACTTAAAGGTATAGTGGACGATATTTTTCGGCTTCAAATTCTGGGGGATCACCTCGGGTGTGTCCAAATTTACGGAGCACGAATATCCAACATTCAACCCAACACCAACTTCACCGCGGTCTCACAGCAGCCCCGTCCCTGCTGCCTCAAGACACTAACGGCAGAACAATTTGTTGCTTTCATGAAGATTGGCCAATAACACATAAAAGATTTGTTCCTAGTCGTTTTTAAGAAGAAAAATATCGCTAGAGGGTTTGAAAAGTGCAACAGTGTTCCCTATGGAGGCACAGGATGGAGTTGAGTTTTGTGTTGTTCTTTTTTTAAGACGGAGCTGCCTTTATACCCCACAGCACCAGAGCTACCACATCACAGCCTCAGAATTACGTCCCAGCCACAGAAAGCAACGTTAATCCGAAATTCAATGCAAGACCGCCGTTTAACCTTAGGAGGGCGCCACACTGACGATTTTAGACAAAAGCAGGATTTCAACAAATATGCACTGGTCTTTCAAAACAATGACCAGGATACTTAGACAGTACTATAATACAACCATATTAACAGTTTATTGGCAAAAAAAAGTTAATTTGGGGGTGAGTTACCCTTTAAGTATAGCTGTGAAGCTAAACTAACGGAGCCCAAAGGCTGATCTTGCTGTTTCCTCTAAATACCAACATGGGTTTTATTTTCCCCTTTATATATCCTGTAGTTTTGTTTACAAATTGTTATTTCATTTTAAGCTCATTCATCAGCTATTTGTAGTTAAAAGTAACTGATGTCCATAGATATAAAACTATACCAACAAATACAAATAATTACAAATACCATTTGTTTATTAGTAATATGTTTAACATATCCTAATTTCTGAATAAATCCTATATCACTATTTGTAAAGAAAAATAATAAAGTAACCAAACATTAACATTAGATATTATCTGACTGAATTACTGCAGCTTTTAACTCATTGTAGAAAGCCAGCGGGGTTTACAAGCAATGTGATGGGAGACAGGCACTCTCAGAATGGCGAGTCTCCACCGCCCGGCCGATCCGCTGCAAGCCAGCGAGGCGTACCGGCTGTTAGTGTAATGGGAGCGGGGATGTCTGAATGCGTCCCAGCATTTTAACATTAAGTGTCAATACACCGAGCAGTTATTTCAGGTTTCCACAGCTAAATTCTTGTCTAAAAACATTTTAAACATTCCAGAAAGCGTAATATATCCAACTTTATTCACAGTTTTTCGCTCCTCTCCACCATTGCTGTTTCCGTTTAAACAATTCTCTTCAAACCGCAATGAGTCATGGGATAGAATTAGCCACAAAGGATACGCCGGACCCATCCTTCATATCTGGGCAAAAGAAGGCTGCATTTGTGGGCCGGATTTGAAGGAACCCTCGCTGTGGCGTAACCGGCCTTCAAATACAGCCTACGAAGGATGCAGCTCCTGAATTTGGACACACCCCTTATCTATTGGTTGTCCCACATGCCAATCATTGCTCACATTAACGCCAGTGTCCGCGCTCGTTCCTTGTTAGTTTCCGCTTGCTGGCTGCACGTGCGCACTTCTAGTTTTATGTATCCAGTTAGCTTCAGTGTTAGCCGCTCACTGCAGCTCCGCTTCTCTCACTGTATACTTTGAATATGAATGGCTGAGATTCAAAAGAAGCAAACAGCGTACAAGTTTATGAGAAGAAGAGGAAGGCCTCAGAAGAAAGAAATAAGACCAGAGCGGATTTGAGAAAAAAAATTTCACGCGATCCCCCTGAGGAGCAGAAGATCAGGAAGGATGGTCTGATGTGCAGTTATTCAAAATGTGACTTGGGCATTTCTTATCTACATTTTCTGGAAAAACCGTCCACTCTACCTTTAATAAAATCTCTAGAAAACCCATAATTAGAGAGAATAATAATAAAACAAATTGGGTAAATAAATGATTAGCTCCCATTTATTTATGATTAATCTTCAACTAAAGTGTAATTATTTTTGACAGATGAGAAGCAAATCTTGATCTAAGAGAAACAAAGCATCTTCTTGGTCTTTTATATGTGTGATAAAGAATGTTCAATGGAAAGTAAACAAGGTAATCTATTGCTTAAATCACTTTGTTCCTTTATTTAAAAAAATATATTTTGTTTCTCTAATCTAAGACATATGTTTTTAAAATATATACAAGAAAGCATTAATATACAGTAAATTATAGTTGTTATGCAACATCACAAGCCTGTCTGGCCGGGCGTTAGTCAGCTTTGGCAGTTTAATCTGATCTAATGTTTGCGCCACAGAATAAGGTTTTTGTAATATGTGGAAGTATTACAAGTGGATTACTTATGTCTCTGTGAGTACGCACAAATTCTTTAAAAAAGAATTTGAATAAGACAGGCCAAAAAGAGTTACACAAAACCAAATTGAAAGATTAACTTTCTATTAAGTTTTTACAAAAGACTGTATAAACAATAGGAGAAGTTGTAGATATTATAGTGAAAGTAGCAGAAGACAGAAAGGGAAAAAAAGAGTAAGAAGAGTAGAGTAAGCTGCATAGGACAGAGACAGAGCTGGAGCAACATGCAGCTAAGTTCACGTTTTTAGACCAGCTTAGCAGTGCATGTTCACCTAAAGCAGAGACTAAACAGACATCACAGCCTGATTTTTAGATTGCGTTTAATTATCTACAAATATAGGTCTAAGAGAACCCTGCATGTCGGTGTGCCGCATGCAAAAAAAAGCAAGACCGACTATTGTTTAAATAAATTGCTTATTGTTAAACAGGTCTATGTTCACGGCAATCATGCGTCTGCTCGTGTGGCTTTACATCAAAGCAAAGACCGATCACCCGATCCTCAAATTAGCCGAAGAGCGCAAAGCGAAGCGTGTACCAGCCCTGCTGAGGTGAAAAGCGCATACCTTTAGCTTTGACTGGATCTCGCGAGATTTTCTCCGGGCGAGAACCTGCAAGTGGCTAGAAACCTGCACAGAAGAATAGCCAAGAGGAGGGAAGAGGAAGGAAGACAGGGAGAGGAAGGACACGGGGAAGAAAGGGAGAAGCCGTAACCAAAGAGGAAAGAGACGCCCAGTCAGTGTTGCCGGGAGGCAGGCCGGCGGCACCTACCTTTATACCCGCCTGGTATTCACGAACTTTCTTCCGTGCTAACACCTGTATGTGACTAGACACCTACAGGGGGTGTGAAACAGTTTTCAGGAAATAAATAACATGCACTCAAAACGCATGCATGCACAAACAACCATGCAGGTGCATACACGTAGGGAGTATGCAAATTCTTTCTAGGAACAACAAAAATGTTGAAAAAAAAACATTAATGGTTGATTTTAAAGGATAAGGCTGGTAATAATGTCATTTTTTTAAAACTGGTGGTTCACTGAATCACAATGTAAAAGCAATAGTAACACAAAGCCCAACGGTATTCTTGGTGCTGCTCGGATGAAACAGTGAGAAAAAGTTATCCCTCAATGGACACAGATATTTACACTTTTAAGCTATTAGTTCATCCTTTTCAGACAGATTAGTGTCTAGCAGTCAGCCAACAAAGGCATGGTTTTAATTCATTTTAGCAATATTCACCAAAAACACTAGACACATTTTTTAGAGAAAGTTGCTGAACCTTTTTTTTTAGGTTAAGTTTGTCAGGTCAAAGGGATGATTTTTTTTTCTTTACCGGATATGTTGAACTAAACATAAAATCGAACCAGACTTGTCCTTTAAAATGTTAGATGGCACTTGATCTAATGAATCTGTTTTACTCTTTTATCTAGAGGGCTACAGATGCCAGAACAACCACACACACACAAAAAAAATAAAAAAAAATCGTGCATGTTATTTTAGTTTTTAGTGTTAGCACTAGTTTACCTGCTTTCGTGTGCGGGTTTTTCCTGTCCTCAACTTGATGTACCTCGCTATCAATTCATTGCGACCTGTAAAAAACACAATAACAAAAAAAAAAGTTATGGCTGACGGTTACTCAATCATTATGGAGTACATCCCAAACCGGACACCTGGTGGCACTGTTCCCATCTCTTTTAGGTCATCTCCAAAGAAAAGCAGTGTCTCAGAACACCGTTGTTAAGATTCACAATATTGGCTTTGTTTCCTGTTACATGTTCTGACATTAACCAGCACTAATGGGTTTTGATTTGCTTATTCACCATTTCATAATATGTCCTCACATTGCCCTGCAGCCTATTTACAATCAGTGCTTAAAAAACAGAACCTCACTTTTTAAGGCATTACAGCTTGAAACAGTACACAGCTGTCTATTGTAGGCTTTACTTTTGCTGTTGCGCACGGCTTTCACAGCAAGCTGTAGCTTTTATCAAGCAAGAATCTTCTCTGGTGCACGAGAAGCACAAAAAGCTTCATATTGTCTTGAAGGAGCCGGAGTGCATAAGACTTTTGGAGATTCTCTCTCTGCCAAGTCACGCTTATTGGGTTCCTGTGGAAATGGAGCTGAACCGAGAGGCCGAACCGCCTTATTATTATAAATAATGCTCCTAAATTTGCTGACAGAAAATTATGCCGAAAAAAAAAAAATACTGGTCAAGACGTGCCTTCTCAAACCCAAGGCGTTTAACAGCTTTCCAGATGCATAATGACAGGAGAAACAAGTCTTGTACTTGGCCTGCGGAAGGCACCGGTTCATGCAATTACCATAAAAGTACCGCAGGCCATCTTCAGCAGGCTTACAGCACTCATCGTACTAACCAACCAGTCAGTCCGGCAGTCGGCCAGCGAAGCAGAGCTGAGCCGTCTGCCGATACCGAGCGAGCGCCTCCCCTTCTGCCCCAGGCCAAGGATGGACACACCCGCTCCAGCGCCTCCGCATTCCTAACATTCCTGCAAGCCTGTCACATCTGTGCTGGCCAGTCTGATTGGGCCTGCAAACACAGAGCTTAGCTGAGCGCACACATGCTCAAATGCGCTTCCAGCTCTGGGAGGAACAGGGGTTAGAGCCGGGGTGAAGGCCATCAGGCTGGGGGGGGGGGGGGGGGGGGGGGGGGGGTTATAAAGGGGCAAAAAGGGCAGCTGAAAAGGGCAGGGGCTTGTGGAGAAAACACAAAGCCATAACTGTCTCTGCCAACAGTTGCAGCAAGGCAGCCTCTTTCCCCAAAACAACACCCCAGTGTGACCCCACAGCGAACGGACAACAGCACCTGCTGCAGGCCATCCCAGCAGAGGATGGCAGGGAAAACATAATGCTCGCTCCACCCCCTCCTGACTGTCCCTCTTGGTCTCTTCAACAGGAGAAAGGAGGGTAAACATTGCATCACTAAAGCGTAAAAGATTTCACCAAAATGTCACAGCAAATCACTCAACGCTGGCATCCGAAGGAAAAGAATGAGAAAGGTACGGATCTCCCTTTGTAAACTAAGATAACGGGCTCCAAATTGAACATTTCAGGCAACAGCCACCTTCTGAAATATAGTCAAAGAGAAGCTGTACATCGCAGGATAAGCAAAAAAATTAAAGCGCAACTCATCCTGCTGCTAATTATTACCTCTGTCTGTTTTTTTTTCCTTCACACTAAGGACCCAGCAGAACTGGTTGTATCAGGTTGAAGTTTTGGTGTGTTGTTTTTTTTTTTTTTTTAAGACAGATCGCTTCCTTAAACTTGTATTTTTACCAGAAGTGATTTACAGCGCCGCGGGTCTGCAGCAGGCATCTGCTCAGACTTGACACCACGGTTGGAGCTAGGGGGGGGGTGAAGGGTGGAAAGGCAGGCATTTGGTGGTGGGCGGGCGGGTCAGATAGCCAGACGTCCACAAACCAGGCAGCCATAAGAGGTGAATATAAACAGCCAGACACTCATTGATTTGAGCGCACAGCCTCGTTGTCCTCAGCTTCGCCACAGTTGCACTTTTTCCTCTCCCCGGCAGCACTTTCAAACCTCCCCTGATTCTCTTGATGATTGCTCAACAGTCAGTCAGATAGCTGCAGGCGGCCACTCTGAACTCCCCTGATGAGACACACCCATCGTTCTTCAATATATGGCCACTGGAATTTTCCACTTCCAAGCTAAGATAGCGAGGGGGAAAAAAAAAAAAAAGTCATCTTTATTCAGTCGTCATAACCTTCTCTCCCTACTGCTCCATTGCGCTTCCCCGAACCCGCGCAAGCTCCCTTGTTTCCCTCCCTCCTCCCTTCACATAACATTGAGGTAATCCTAAATTGTTAACATACTGCTCAGCCATGACTGAAAACATTCCTAACGTCTCAGCGAGGGAGCTGACAGGGAAGCACCAGGCCTGCGCAGTCATCAAACAGTCTGCTCAGGGCCCTGCTCCCATATCTATGCACATATCCCCCCCCCCCCCCCCCCCCCCACACACACACACACACACACATGCATGCACTGAACCTGCTGCTAATTCGGACCTCGAAGGTCAGAACAGACACCGGCCATCGTTTGGCACTTTTCTCCATTTTCATACCCAGAGTGCTTTGCAAAAGTGACAGCTGCAGGGGTGTGGAATGGAAAGAGGCATGTGGTACACCTGTTGAGACCAGAAAACGCAGGTGAACGGCGTGTCAGCACAGCCCCAGAGCAAAACGAGATGGGCTACATTTTCCTTCTTTTTCTTCTTTCAAGATGCTTCCTTTGAGTTCACCGTGTAAAAGTTGACAACTATTCGTTTCACGGGGAACAAATGTACAGAGGTTCGAGCGTTCTTTGATGGACTCCGTTTTAATATTTCCATCAACAAACGAATGCTGATGAATATTCCGTTTGCGGTCGAGCTGCAGTCGGTCGCAGAAATTCACCCGTCAAAAACACAACATTATGCAATCGTGTAAATGTGTGATTTTCTGTCCACATAGTCGCAGGTAATTACCATTTCTTTGCTGGTTTTGTTGCTTCGCATTCCATTTCTGAATACGTCAAAGGTATTGTATTGGATTCAGGCCTGAAGACATACCAGTTTCACTCTTGTGCACTTTCTTGGGGCTGTCGGCGTCTTATAAAACTCCTGTCACGCCAAGCCTCTGGAGGTCACGTGTCGTATTTCATTTCCTATTTAGGGACACAAACTGTGTTCCATCTTCCATCTTGTAATTGGGCAGTCTTATTATGCTATGCTGTCGACAGATCCTAAACTGTAATCTGATGTGCTCTGCAGAGGTAGCTCGCTGAATAAAAGGCCAGGGGTGTTAAAATTCCCGTCCACTTGACAAAAGCATTATTGTTTGTCCTGCATAAACAAGCACAACAATAAGCGTAACAAAAAATCAAAATAGTGCTTAAAAATAAAGGAGCTGTGGGCAAACTGTGCCCCCTACAGACGTTTTGCAGTAGCTCGGACTGAGACCGACAAAGCAGCAACTTTAGGCAACTATTCATACAGGCAATTGTGCAATAGTGAGTGGTAGAACGAGAAGGTAGCGATGAGTCATGTCCTAGGCCCTGATTGTAAGAGATTGTCATTCAATCTTTTGGAGAGATCTTTCGCGCCAGTTTTAATGCCGCCTCCGCCTACACCTTTCACACCCCTGCATCCCAGCATCAGACCGCATCCCACTCACACGTTTCAGGCCGCGCTAAGCAATCAGTTTAGTAGGCTTGGCCTTGACTGATCCCAACAGAATGCTCCATGACCACTGCTAGATGCCGCAATTGTTTCTGCTCAACATAACGTGCTATTCTAATAGCTTGGATTCAGACAAACAGAGGTGCTGAATCTTCATTTCAATCCTGAAAGAGCTTAAAGATGCCCTTATGTGCGAGGTTTCAGCGAAACGTTATTCTGCCTTGAACTCTGGGTCACCCCAAAGTTATCTGAATGAAAATAAATGCCACTAGTCTAGACAGCCTTGTGGAACACAGATTACACTTGTACAAAACCGTCCACTAGCTAATGGAAACTTGCAAAGGTTTCCCACAAAACAAAAAAAAAAAAGAAAAAAGAAAAGGAACAAAAAAAAAAATGCTAGCAGAAAATAACTGGAATTCCCGACGGGAGGGATGGCTTGTCTGCTTTTGGAGGCCGCTGGGATTCTGAGACTGCAAGGTAGACAGTATTACATGCTGTGCAATCGTTAACATTCTCCTAACCTCACGTCAGGGAAGCTTTTAGACGTCTGAGGTAATCACCTTGTGCGGGGGCTTCTTCTCGGGCATGCCTTCGCTCTGCCAGCAGAGCCTCGGATGACTTATTGTAAATGGAGAGGGTGTTTGGAGCCTTAGGGGAAAAAAACAGCCTCTAAAAGGGCTCCTGACAGTTTGTTGCTATGGCGGAAAGTTTGTGCTTAGCGTTCGTTTTCGTTAACGCTCTCGTCCCAAACCAACAACGACAACAGAGCTCTGCCAAACAGGACTGGGCAGTTATTGGGTTAAAACGAAATGAAAGATTTACCTGTTGACGCTCCTGTACACAGGAAACATAATACACACTTGTAGATTGACTCTGGCATAGTGAAATTTTTTTTTTTTTTTTTTTTTTTAGAGAACTGAGTTCAGTTTTTACTTGATTAGAACAAACACAATTTACAAACTCATGTACACCTATTGTGGCATGCAGTCTGTCACCATGCTAACCTATGCGGTTCCAGTTTAGAGATCACTACCATGGAAGCGCCACCTGTCATTGGCCTGAGAAAATTAAATAAAAGCCTAAAATCATGGAATGTTTTCTTCACACAGAGATACCTTTATGCCTTTCATCTCAATTGGGTAGGAAGGCCAAAGCAAAATACCGCCATCACATTGCCTTGCAACGCATTCAGCACTGCGGCATACACACTTTAATCACCAGATGAGCCCGGCTGTCACAGATGGTTTGTAGGTACAAAAATGATGCCGCTTTAGCGCTTCAAGAACGGTGGTGCAGAGAAAAGCCAAAAATGAAATCGCAATTATTGTTTAAATGTATGGCAATTTAGATTTTTGGCAAAATCATACATCCCTAGTAGTAATGAACATATTTTGTTTTATTTAAGATGACTGTATTTATTCCTATTTAAATTAAACTTACTCATATTAGTGCCACCACTAAGACATTTTGTCATTTGGCTCTAGATAAGTAAAGAGAACTACATGGATTTGTCTATGAAGTAAATCCTTGATTTAAATGGTAGTGAATTCCTTGTTTTTACAACTAAAACATTGAAACTACACTAATATAAGTTAAATGAAACCAGATTATGGGAAATGTTTGTCATATAATAAAACTAAAAATAAGATGTTTTTGAGTAATTATTTAGTTTGTTTGTTTGTCTCCACTTTGCACCTTGAGCAAAAGCAAAACGAGGCAGACAATAGAAACTACACTAGCTGAGTTAACGTAATCATGACCTTGTTTTTCAGCATTAAAATTTGTCCCACAAACGAGCGGATGAGATTCCATCCTGGGTGAATCACACCGAAAAAATCCAATCTGACGTCAAGTGCCAAAAGGCCTCCCAAAAACAAACAATTACCCGTGAACAAAAACAGAGTCTATCTAAAAGTTGAATGGCTGACACTGATTGTGTTTAGGGTCCCGCTGAAGCCCAAATCACTGTCATATGTTTATTATAAGCTGACTCACAATGGTTGCAAAAAAATAAATAACCTCACAAAACCCAAAGACTTTTTGCGCTGTCAGAGCACAAGAGAAGCAGCATGGAAAGCAGGGGGGCAAAAAACATAACGCCAGTCAACATTTAGTGCTGTTCTGCACAATTTCCAAGTTGCATTGAAAAATGCAATTACAAGAATATTCTGTGTAACAACAGGACTTGGAAATGGGATAAAATTATTAAAGACAAGTGTGAATAATTCGCTACACCTGGATGCTAGTGGTTCTGCTGAAACACTTGCCCGTATCTCCATCTGGAGGTTTTAAGCACATCGAGGGCTCAACACCTGCGATTTTATGAACATGAGGCAGGAAACAACACAACCACATGGATCTTTAAAACCTTCAACAGCAGAGCATGCCAATGGCATGTTTTTGTTCTTAAGTCTTGCTTCATGCTGCGCTAATTATCTTTAATTTAACCAAGCGATCCAGCATCAAACGCAACATTTTAACCAGACACCCACAGGCAATGTTTTTTTTTTCTAATACTGCAAGTTTAGTGAAAAAAAAAAAAAAAAAAACTGAAATCTGCTGAGTGATAAAAGTACACCAGTTGGGAGAAAGGGCGGAGAAGTAAAGACCTGAGTGTAAAAAGCAGGCTGTAAATAAAAAAGATTCTGCAGGAACAGACTGATGTAAATCAGGCAGGAAGAGGAGCTGAAAAGCAATAACCACCTCTAAAAGTGCGAGTGACTGGAGGAGCCTCCCCGTGGGTCACAGCTCAACAGGTACAGACATGTTACACAGAGCTACATGTGGAAAGTAAAAAGAAAAACACAAAAAACTTACTTGTGGGTTTAGGTTGTGGCTTAGATTGTGTGCTTTTTAATGCAACAAAGTAGATGTTTGCATGTTTCAGCCACAAATCACTGCAAAATCCCTGGTTTTCCCATTAATAAGCACTCCTTTTGGGTTGACATCCCTGTAATTGCTGTTGTTGCGTTGCCCTGGCTGTGTACTCACCATACATTTTTCCCTCATCTGAGAGGATGATTTTCCTTCTGCCGCAGGGAGGGTAGATTGCGAGGGCCTCCTGAAAACTCTGCTCGATATCTGGGCTCCATACGCCCTCTGCATCTCCGTCCATGGTCTTGTCCTCATTGTCCCCGTCCAGCCCATCTTCTGGGCTACCGTTGGCGCTCCACTCGTTGGACGCAATGGTGGCGGCTCCCCCTGGGCCCGACCCTAAGCCCCAAGATCAAAGGGTCAGTGGGAAATCTGTGGAACAAAGCAGTGCAGACGTTTTTACTTTCACCTTTTTTTAAAGGAGCGGTGAGACGTCTAACAGTTATTCGTTTTATTGATATGCGTTCACAACACATGACTCATATAAATAGTATATAGTCACTTTTCTGTTAGGACTGCAATTTCGACCAGGTTCACACACATTTTGAGAGTCCCACATTTTTGATTTTAGATTTATAGGAAAATCAAAGCTGTATACATGTTCAAAAATAAAAACACTGAAAAGATGAGGGGCTTGTAAGGCTGATAGCAATAAAATATATATTGATCATTTTTAGGAACACAACAGACAATATTTTGCAGTTAGGAGGATCTAAAATCAATAGGTGACAAAAGTGAGGGCCATGGATCTTAAGCTTCTCCACCCACTTTTTGTCTTCTACTTTGAATGTTTTTAAATAACACCTTCCAAGTTTCCCAATTGCATCACTAACAGATATGAAATAAAAATGGCAAAAAAAAAGGGGATTACTGTATTTTTCTGACTATAAGGCGAACTTAAAATTCTTAAATTTTCTCAAAAATTGATGGTGCGCCTTATAGATGATTACTGTTGTGCTTACTGACCGATTTTAATCTGCTCAAATGTGTAAGTACGACTTTGTGAGCAAAGAAGCCGCCTCGCTCCGCTCAATGGATATTTGGAGCATTACGGTACACTGTGTCACTACCTGATGGGACCCCTGAGCTGTCTACAAGACTGCCTGACTGTAATGTCTAAACTAGAAGTGCATTCATGTAAGGCAGCCCGCGCCTGGAGTACACCCTAGCAACAATGAACCAAGCAAGTTAATTCATTATAAAAGTTCTGTTTATTTTGGCCTTTTGTTCGAAACAGGGCAATGTAGTCCAACTACTCTGTCCTCCCGACAGAGACGGATAGCTCTCCCTCTCGTGGAGTATGGGTGTACACGGAGGGGCGGAGTGATATTACACACTTACACACATATAACAAACATCAAGAATATTTAACGCGCCTTATAATCCGGTGCGCCTTATGGTCCGAAAAATACGGTACGTTTTGAAACATCTCGTTCATCCATAACATGGCCGGAAGGTACTCCAAAAACCTGGTGCTTCTTTGTCCGCTGGCTTCACCAAACTAAGACATGTTCTTCCATGATGCTTAAAGTACATTTTCTCTCCCATCAGTTACGGCTGGATATGCTCAGAGGATGTGGAACAAAGCTAACAACACCATAAAAGAATAATGAGATTTAGGCAACATTGGACGGACCCTCGATGAAAGAAAGAATGAGGTCAACAAGGATAATTCACAATGACAAGGAGGGCAGAGCTTTCGAAATTTGCTTGAACGCTGGCAGAACATCTAAGCCTCTCTGCTGTTTCCTGTGTGTGATGACATGTCAGACTGTAGAGAAAAGCCATAAGAAGAGATTGCTTCTACTTTTCAACAGCCAGTTTAGTAACACATGGTGATTTAGCAAAAATCTCAAGTTCTTATTTTCCAAAAGCACCCTGTAGTGTGTGACCTCCATGCCTCAGGCGAACCACTAGGACTTCATAACTATTAAGCTACACGCAAACTCCTTAACAAAAGAACAAATACGTGTACAGCTGAGTCTTATGGACAGTGAAAGGTGGTGATTAACTATCTTTTTGTAAAATACTTATCCATAAGATCAAAACACAACTTAATTTGAAGTAGCACTAAATCCTTATTCGATTTGCTTATTTTGTTTGACAGGAAAATGAAACCAAACAATACATAAATAAAACTTTCTTGCGAATACTGTTTCGGATAATTAGAAGCCACCGTTTGTCTCTTTATGACACTCAACCAGTTAGGCAACTATGTGGAAGCCTGGAAACTTTTGCTGTTTCAGCTGGACGAGCAAGTTTTATGACGGCATGAACACAGCGATGAGAGATAACCAACAAGCAAAAAATGGTATGTTTCTCTGCTTATTTTGATTATGGTTTCTAGGCAACCAATCTCTCAAGCGAATGCTTGTTAAATACTCCATAAGAACACGAGTAATTAGACCTTTGTTGGCTCTTTCTATACTGCTTTTCCCTCAAAAATGTTTTTAACTATGAAACTGCAAAGGCATAGAAAGCTGTGAGAATTCATGTAAAGCACAAGAGTGACACTTTATTTTCACAGTCCTGTCATCATTACCATACTTTATTCTATTTTATTTATGTAAAATGTTCAGATGAATTCAACATATTTCATGAAACAAAGTTTAAAGACCCCAGTAATCAGCATCGGTCTCTGAGAATGTTTGAGGTTTGGGAACTGTTTCCCAATGCGGTCGAATTATAGCTGACTGCAGGAAAAGATCTTAAGTATTTTTCAAGCTGGGTTTTTTTTTTGCCGTTATATTGTTTCTGTAATAAAAGTCAATGAGGTAATGATCCTCCAAGGATGCTTCTCTTTCTGTTTCAACATTTCACCAGACACTGACAAATGTGAAGTAAAATGGATAAATACAGAGAACACATTGGGAACGAAATATTTTAACCAGATATATGGAGGCTCTGAGTTTACAAGACATGATTAAGACAGCTATAATGATTTCTGATTATATGGTATGATTGCCATATTTCATATTTTTTTATTATAGACTCTGAGGTGACATGACAGTAAGTAAGGTTCGGGTGTAACGGTCGAGTGTAACAGTCTTCCATTAACCCTAGATGGGACTGACTCCAGAGAAACAAGATCAGGGCTCCCCGGATTTGGTGTTATAGTGACTTTTATTTTCCATGTAATATTTGTTATTATATTTAGAAAAATCCACCGCTCGTATAATTATATTTTGTTGTATTTATCTGCCACATCTAAAGGGTCGGTCCAAGAAAATATGTTCTGACACTAAACTGGTAAGAGCCACATAAAGAAATTAGGACCACAGGTTTATGAGTTGCCCCCATTACATATAATGCATGTGCATTGGTCTGAAGAGTGTAAAATTTAGTGTGGTGCTGAGTATGTAAAAGATTGAGTCAGTTATGCTTTGATGTTATATGTCAATTTTCTTTTCGGTACTGATCCACTGATCATCCTCTACTGAACGTTCAGTGCTCGATACACATACTAAATGCCTTTATTGTCTCGCTGAATCAGAAAATAATGCCAGGTCAGGTGCTATTTCAGCTTCTTCAGGCATGTGGTATGCCAAGGTGAGTTGGTCTTAATCAGTGCAGACAGAGTGCATGCATGGTGTAGAATGAGATAAAGTCTCTTTATCCTTGTTGATATTTACAAAGCAGTTATTAAACTGCAGGAACAAATATGTGGCATTTATGTGGTATCTGAGTCTCAATGCCCATGCCGTCAGACTTTTTGTCACATCTATAAAACATGTCACCCAAGAGAACCTTGAAATCACATTGTGTATGCTTCAATATAAGAGTTTCAGAAAAGTGACGGTGGATTCTTCTTTACCAAAAGCTTTCATCTATCAGAGAAATGCAAGGCAATTATACAATAGTGTATGGAGCATTAGTAGGAGGGGATTAGTGTTTATTTTACCACTTAATGGTAAAATAAAGGAATATCTGAAAACAGGTGGCATTTTGAAACTTATTGCAACTGTAATAAACATAAACAGAAGAAATAAATTATTCCGATTTTAAGTATCAACACATCTACAGTAAATACAGTATGTGAGGGACCAAGATTGCTAATTAATGGCAGAAAAATATTTCTTGCCTAAACATTGACATCAGCTGTCTTTCCCTTTTAACATCTCGATTCCCTTCCTATCTATATTTTTGAATAGTCACAGAAAATTAAAAGCAAAGCAGTCACAGTCCAATAATTAGGGTCTGCCTCATGCAATTAGAAATTAACTGCAGTCACTGAACCCGAACGACAGTTTGACAAATATCCACAAGTCAGGCTGTTAATTTTAGCTGAGAAGCTACCCGTATGACGGAGCCATTGCAACACGATCACGTAACACTGAAAGTGAGCTCTCATCAACAGCACTAATGATCCACCACCGAACACATAGATCACAAGGCTAGATCTCTCAGGATGACACAATCTACGCACAACAATAGTTTCATCAGAAGAATTGCACCCTATTTCAAGCATCCTCATTATCTCAAGGAAACAAACATAAAAAATGTAACGTTTGTTTAGTGTGAGGATTTGTTTTTTTTTACTAGCTGTTGGACTTTTTGAACAAAATGACTAAGGGATATGGGATTTGGAGCATGTCCACTGTTGCTACTTGCTCATCCAGGAGGAGGGAATGCTGAAAGTCAATGACTCGATGCAATCTGCTAGGTTTAGACAGAAAACATTTTAACCAATCTGTCTGTAGGATCTAATAGAACTGACTTTGTAAAATGCCTTCAGATGACACGTTGTGAATTGGCGATATAGAAATAAACTGAATCGAATTGAATTTGGTAACACTTTGTTACTAACATCTGTATAGAAAATGAAAGAAACAGTAACAATGATGAATATCAATAGAAAAAAAATGGTAGAAAGAAATTATGTACTAATTAAGCAATCTTCAGCTGAGGTTTTAAATGGAAGTAAGAAAAATGTGCACAAATGCCTCTCTATGTATCCAATCATACCATGAACCTGTAAATATTTACAGAATTCCTATTCTTGAATTCGATATTCTGCATTAATCCAAAAAAACAGACAATTGTCCAATGATATCATTATGAAAGTAATCCTTAAATAGTGCACTTTTCTAAGTTTTGCAACAGTTTAGCAGTGTGGCGTGAAAGCTGTATTTTCAAGTAGACAACATCTATTAATAATGAAACGGCAGGTGTTGTGCGGTATGGGAACCGGTTTTGTAATTAAAGGCTGTTGGCGCGATTAGAGGGGTGTAGAAGTGGCTGCACTATTGTTGATGTCCAATTATAGCAGAGAAAACACCGCAAACCCCTTCTGCACTGCAAGCTGTGAAGAGCAGCAAACAGTGCTCGGCACAACGAGCAATCTGACGACCTCAGCAGAGCTCCGAGCGCTCACACCAGTGTGTTCGAGAGAGGTGCTGCAAAAGAGAGGCTCTTCACCGCGAGAGGGGCCTGAATTCCAGACATGTCCTTATTAAGAAAGGCCTGCGAGAGCTCACTGTTTCTCCTCCTGCTTCCCTTGTGTCAACTCAACGCCCTCCTTCCCTCCCTCCACTGCTTCTCTGCCCCCCCCCACCCCCTAAGTCAGAATGTCTCTACCCAAATAAGGGCAGGAGACCAGGGGATGCGTGTATGGGAGGAGTGGGTTGGTTGACTGGCTGGCTGGAGAGCAGAGGGAGAAAAAGGGGTGTCCATGGGGGGAGAGAGGTGAGTGGTATTGGAAAGAGGAGGAGGGTGGGGGGTGGGGGGGCAGATTGTTGTCCAATTTAGGCATCCACTTTGGGGTCTGGAAAACAGTGGGATTGTTCCAGCTGGAATGCAACATCAGCACTGAATCGCTCCAGCTTTATGACGTTCAGAGCTCAGACTAAAGGGAGGGCAACGACTGTTGAGCCATTTTTCAATGAGTCCTCTCCGGTCGCCACAGGATCGAATTCAGGATTGATTTATTTTTTGATAAAGGTTAGAGTCTGTTTTATGAATAGAAATTCAAAAGCTGCTTTAGTGCTGACGGAATGTACTGTTAAAGGTTAAGAGTGTCCGGATTTTGTTCTACAGGGGTTTATGTTGCAGAATACATTAATCAAGTTGCTACTAACATTTTCTTGGATCCATTAAGGTGTGGAAATCCACAACTCAGTGATGATTAAAACGGCTTACTTTTTAATCGACATCACTTGAAACATTCTTAGTGGGAAAAGAAAAAAAAAATCAAGCAATTATTATCATCACGGCTTCCTTTCACGACTCCATGTGTTAAACATTTGATGGGAGGGTTTCTTAAAACGTCCAAACTGAATCACACATCGCTCTCACACTTAGCAAAAACAAAAAATCAAAAACACACCTCCCCTCCCACTTTCTGGGAGTCACGCCATGAGACTCTGAGACCAACACGCTTCAGAATTCCAATGTGCAGCAGGAATGTAAATAATGCTGTAAAGCTCTGCTCCTTGTACATTCACTGAAACAGCACCATTCATGCACCAAAATCCCTCTTCCGATTCTCCCAGGGTGCACCAGGGGCGATCACATTGCAGTCTGTTTTCAGCAATCGGCTTATCCCTAATTCAGTTTTAGCTACGAACTGGTCGGGGCTGTGCAGAGCTTCAGTTTTGCTTCCTAGACTGGATTGTGCACTAATGAATTCCAGTAATTCAAATGAGTCACTCTGACGCTGCCGGATCACATGGAGGAAAGCTGTTACTACAGCCTTATAAAGGGAAGGGATTCCATCGCACAGAAACTAGGAAAGCCCATTAAGATCTTCAGCATTGTGTTCAGGTAACAGCAACCACTTTAAATTGCTGTGCTTTTAAACATGCAGATGACAGAAAATACTTCTTACTCATCTTCCCCTGAACACCAACATCATCTTCATGTTCCTAGACTGCATGTAGATAAACTGACAGACCACTAGGAGACGAATATTAATCCATAGTCTCAGATTTTTTTAGGCTCTAATGCACACGATGTTCCACCAATGTAATGTTGTGAAAATACAATTGTTAAGCCAGCAGATGTTAACCAAAATAACAGGACAGGATATGGAAACACATGCTAACATCTCACCATAAGAACCAGGAAGGTACGTTAACATCGAATGTGATCCAGGAGAAAAATTCGCCAGACTCGCCTGCTGTTGGTCGCTTTACATTCCGCCTCTTTCTCGCAAACAATCCGCGCTGACAACACGCTGACAACGCAGCCATTTTTCCCCAGCCCGCTTTGCCGCATCATCAGATGGGAGGAGTGTCTATCTGCTTGCCGGCTCCTGCTGTCTGTTCAACTCACGGAGCGGGGGACATGGATTTTACCGAGCGAGAAAAGCCGAACAACGCCATTTGGGTGCATCGCTGGATCCTCCAGAGATGCACCCGGTTCAGCGAGGACCCCCACCTGTAGCTGCGTGGATGACCGGTCATTGCAGCGGCCCTACCGCCTTGCCATGACCGAGCCTGAGGACCTGCTGCCCCGCGTCGGTGGACACATCTCTCTATGAGACACCAACTACAGGGTTTTCAGTCAGTAAATCCATCATTGCTCAAATGAAATATCTAAAATCTGTCTAATTTTACTGCCTAAATATGTAACACGACAAAAACAGATTTGTGCTGAAATAAATAGCTTACCCTTAACGCAACACGAACTGACAAAAACAGTTCAGTTTTTTTAGCGAAATTTTGCTTTGCTTTATCTATAACTTCGCTCTATTCATGCATCTACCGTGACGCATGGCCGCGTTAATCCACTAATGAAAGCTCCTTTACATTTGGGTTGTCAAAAGTATTGATACTCTGAAATGTGCCGATACTCAAATGCTGTATCTGGAAACAATACTAATTTGGCACGGTATTAATACTAAATATTTTAGCATGTGAGGCAAACGAAGAAGCGAAACCCAAAGATCTTGACCCTCCTGTGAGTAAACAGTGCTTTAACGTGGTGAAAACGGAGTGAAGCAGCACAGCAGACTTGGCCAAACATCTCAAGAACCGACACCCTGGCCTTCATGATGAATTCCAATGATACAATTGAAGATCCCGTTAATAATTTAATACATTGAACATATTACTGATGACGTATTACAGACCGGTGGTCTGCATTAACTTGTTGTGATTAGCTGTGCCTAGCATGCTACTAGGCATGTCTTATATTTGGGTTATTTATTCAGCATTTATTTGCACACTTATTTAACCAGCATCTGTGATTCTGTTGAGAAAGCATGTTCCATGGTAAGAGTGTAAAAGGCGAGTTTTTCATGTCAATAAAATATTTTTAATGCCTAATTATTTGTCTTTTTTTATCACTGTGGTACTGAAAATGGTATCAAGTATTGTATTTATTCCTGGATATCGATATCGAGTTTGAAAAGTTAGTATTGTGACAACCCAACTTTACATAGGGATAATATATTTATTTAATTCACTCCAAACAACTCGTTCACGTTCGGTGTGAACACACCTCGAGAGCCGCCTGAGCCAAACAAGCGGTATTCCTCATTTGGGCATATTATGTGTGTTTTAAGCTTAGGAGATGTATTTGCTTCACATTATAAGAGACCATCAGTATTATTGATTCATTATAACCTGAGCTCATGTAAAGTGCAATAAATACCAGCAAACATTAACAACTAACAAATCTGTCATCTTCTTAGGATTTATTTATTGAAAAGACAGAAGTAGCTACATGCAGTCATGTCTTTCTTTTCTCGTTTTCCTTTTTTACTAATTTATCATCCCTGTACATCTGTACAACTTTTAAAAAAGGTTTATTTTCCTCAGTGTAGCCCATTGTTAGGCAACCAGTTTAATTTAAACTGGCAAAATATTAATCTGATTCCAGGTTGTTGTCATATAGGTCAGACCAATAATATAAAAATAAAGATGCACTAAGCAGGCTTTGCAGGCCAATAAAGATTTAAGTTTTTCTTTCAGGTCTGACCTGCTAATTCCAATGTCCTTAGACTACAACCAAAGCAAACGTATTGGTGTAAACTTAGTTTTATTCTAACAACAAAATGTAACAAACATTGAGCATAAAATAACCAAATCTGCTGCCAGTTCTTTGATAGAGGTAACATTTTTGAACAAAACAATACATGCAGTGAATGAAAGAACATCCACAATGATGCATACAAGCATATATACCTATTTTGAAGTTCTCACACTCTTTACTGATATGTTTTTACTCTAAAATGTGTTTTCAGTTTTTATGCATTTACCGAACAGGACAAAAATCTAATTCGATTTATTCATATTAATCTTCCAATTACTGATCAAGAGAAAATTTATTTGACTAAAGTTTTAATTACTGACAAAAATAACATTATAGAAAACCAAACGACAAAACAATGGTTACAAAAATGTTTTTCATCTCCATTGCTTATTGTATATTTCTGAAAAATTATGTTAATCCTTAACTCCTTTCTTTTTGCTATTGGTGTTCTGGGGTAGACAATGCTTACATTACCTACCCCCAACTACAAAAGGCTAACCGGGTACATTTTTGGTACACTCTAATCAAGAAAAATCTGATGTTTGTATTAGATTAGATTTTTTAGTTAAAGTAAGTTTATTTATATAGCCCTTTTCAGTAAAGACATTCAAAGTGATGTTTTATGACTAAAGCAGGCATATCCAAGCCTGGACAATATAATATCCACTTGAAAACAGTCAACGTTAACGTTTAGATATCTTTAAATAAAACTATATTCACATTTGGAGAAAACAAAAGTTTAAATGACTAAGGAGTTGATTGTGTTTTTGCCGACTTGGTGTACAAGCTGTATCTGACTGCAGCATGCAGAGTTGTGGGGAAATCCCCTCTCATCAATGAGAGTCCTCCAACTTGCATCTCAAACATGTATTGAGTTTGAGCTGACATGCTGCTACCAGTAGCCATATGGATGTCAGCTGCTTTTTCTTCAGTACCAGTGAAGATTACATTTGGCATGAAGCAGTTTTGTGTGTAATTCAGTTAAGTGCACAGCGAGCCATGCACCGTATTGAATCAGAATAAGAAGATCACAGAGTATGCCGACACAAAGTTTTGGTTCGGCCTTTTGTTTCTCCCCAGTAGCTGCACCTCAATGTCCCCAAATAGAGTTTAGTGATAGCTGGGAGTCCTCACTGTATTGTATTGGTATCACTTTTTAAAGTTGTGCTAGAAAGGATTGCAGTTTGCACTTGCTTATACACATTGTGCATGTTGTTCAGGGATAAAAGCTTTGTTCTATACATACAAAGAAATCTAAATAGTGAATAAATAAAAGGCACACTGTAAATTAATGTGTCTGTGTGTCTTTGTCCACAGATAAACCGTATTATAAGGCGCATTAAATATTCTTCCCAAGTGTGTAATATCACTCTACCCCTCCTCGTACACAGCTCTCTCCTGAGAGGCAGAGCTATCCGTCTCTGTCGGGAGGACAAAGTAGCTGGACTACACTGCCTTGTTTCTAACATAAGGCCAAAATAAACTGCACTTTTATGTTGAATAAACTTACTAGGTTTATTGTTGCTAGCGTGTACTCTGAGCGCAGGCTGCCTTACATGAATGCACTTCTAATTTAGACATTACAGTCAGGCAGTCTTGTAGACAGCTCAGGGGTCCTATCAGGTAGTGACACTGTGTACCGTAATGTACTCTGAATATCTATTGAGCGGAGCGGCTTCGTTGCTAACCAAAGTCATACTTAACTGATTTTTGCACACATTGTACCACATAAAATCAGTCACTAAGCACAACGATGATCATATATAAGGAGCACTGGATTATAAGGCATACCATCAAGTTTTGAGAAAATGATTTTAAGTGCGCTTTATAGTCCAGAAAATGCAGTAGTCCACAGATCAGGTCATAAAACAAATTTTTTTTAAAAAGAAAATCACAGTTGTGTGATTTTTTTATTTTTTTTTTCAAAATTGAATAGCCTTTTAAAAGGTTTCTAAAATTCTGAATGTTCTGGTGAGCACCAAAACAGCTATCATCTGGAAGTAGAAGCATAATTTCTCCATAACCCTGCCACGGCAAGGAGCCCCTCTCAAGATTTCTGATAGAGGAGTCGAAATGATCACCAAAACAGTTGTCCAAGAGTCAATGACAATTCACAGAGAGCTTCTTCCTGAAGCTGGAAGTGCAGGTACAGTTTTTTTCTCAACAATAACAAGAAGAAATGTAACCAACCACAATGGTCTCTATTAACACTGACTGCACAAAACTTCACTGTGGAAGGAAAAACAACAACATTAAAGCTTGTTCAAAGTTTGCTGCAGAAGATTTGGACAAGCCAGTGAAAAACTGGCTGCAATACTGGATGTAACTGTACACACAACGTTTGAGGGAAAATTGGTTCATAGGTGTGAACATCTTGGTCTGGTAATTCTTACAGCAAATGTTAAGGCTAGACATTATAACTGCAGGAAGGATGAATAATGAATTTCTTCAGATAAGAATCTGAAGAGGAAACAAGTTTGATTTACAAGCTAAAGTATTGTCGCAGACACTTGGCAAACGAAAGTCTTTATTGGTTCCAAAGACAGAAAGCAAGATGCTAAAACGGCCCAGTCAATCACCTAACTTGTTCCCGAATGTAAACCTACAAGAGATTTGAAGACAGTATGTGTGAGCAGCTGAACTGGTTTCTCCGTACGGCAAACGTCTCGTGGGTGCCGTTGCCAAGCAAGGCTCTTCCACAAAGTGTTTAATACATTTCTGTGTTATTTTTAATGCTTAATTCAATGTCCCGTTGCCATTTTTTATCCATAACCTCATTTGTGGACTAATCTTCTCTGATTTCTTTGCTTGTATGGATAACTTGGGTCATTGCCAACACCATGTTTAGATTTTACATCAGTGGGCACAGGGAATATATTTTCAACTGAGAGAAAAAAATGCTTTTTTTTACCTGCTAATTATCACTCGGTAAGTAATTGATCTGATTTTGACCTTTTGGATTTAATTACTGACCTGAAGAAAGTTTTAATTGAAAGCTGAATGGATTAAGATGAGCCTGTATGCATTTTAGTTTTGTAATGAAGATGATAAATAGAGAAATAAACTCTTCACTAAATTGTCCAAAAAAAACTGCTTTACTTAATTTTTCAGAGCAATTATAAAATCAACTGTTTAATGCGTCTTTTAGCTTGTACGCAGAGATTTATGTGGTTGTTTAAGAGAAATCCAGAAAATCTAGAAATGTTTTTACTCTCCCACAAACTCTACGAGAAACCAGCTTCCTATTCACAGCCATGTAACCCCCCCCCCACACCAGCAAGATTCCAAGTCCTGACGCATATTGCAAGCAGATTTCCCTCGAATCTGCCTCTTTCAATGTTGATCCTTCAAACTTGTTCTCCTTTCATGTCTCTCCTGTCAGACTGTATACTCCTCCGTCTAGTTGCAAACCGCTGCACTACACCATTTGTTCCTGTCCTCAGAAATTCAGCTTTTGTTTAGCTGCCGCAGGGCTTGTGACAGTTCTTGGCAAAAAGAAACAGATCACTGCTGGCAGGCCAAAAAGACCCCCCCCCCCCCTGCTTAGCTGGGTCTTAAATGCACCTCGGACAAACCTTAGAGTTTACACACGGTAAAAAAAAAAAAAAATCCCCGCCTGAAAACTCCTCCACGCGAGAACCGCACGTCCTGTTAAGGCTGAGGGGGTCTCGCAGATGCAGTCAGTGCTCTTCGTCACAGCGAGACCCCTCGACACGCAGCCACACAAACACACATTTGAAGGGTGGGTGGAGGTGGTGGTGGGGGGGGGGGAAACAACAGGTCCTGGCAGCAGAAGGAGCAGCTGCTCTCTGAGGTCAGATTACAGATGAAGAAAACATTTTAGGGTGCAGGCCAGGAAAGCTGCTGGGACAAGAGCTTTATTCCCTCTGACCCACAGGTTGTACAGTAACGGCCTTTTCAGCAAAGCACACACATTTCACTGCAACACAACAGTTCATGTAGGACATGTGCTCAGTCAGACTCATGCAATGCAAAGTGCCCGCTCCAAAAAAAAAAAAAAAAAAAGGGAGTTATCACCCTTCCCTTTGCCTCCTGCGTCTGTGAATGGCCCTAATAAATTCGCTCCAGCTCCTCCAATAACTTCCTCCTACTTCCTATCTGGCAGGGCGCTCAGGAAACAATCAGAGCTGAGAGTAAGGGGAGCGCTGGACGGCCAGCAGCTCACACGGCAAGAGCGGAGGGAAAATCTGAGACACGCACGTCGACTCACGCACACGCACACACACACACACACACACACACAGCATATGCGCCGCCTGTCAAGTCAAACATTTGTAGTCTGATACCAGCTGTGAGCCCAAAGAAAACAGCGACCCTCAGAGCAACGTGTTGCAGGCAAGAATGATCATCCGCAGCTTCAGCGCAGAAACGACTGAGGGTAAAATATGCTTAAATGTTAACCAAAAAACATGAGTTAAAAATATTACACGGAGTGAAAAAGAGACCAAAGCTAGAAACATAAGACCGTTTTACCCCCTGATTGCTGTGCTTTTAACTGCAGATGCTCCCGGCTATGTGGTCTACAGTCCACTGTCACGCTTTTAAACAATCGGGCTTGAATTTAGCTGAAAAGGGAAAGACTGACACAAAGTAAGCCACAGGGCATTTTTTTCCCCCCCTTCCAACAGCCTGAATCAGCATTCTAATCGGAAATTTTCCAAGGAACGTAGCGGAGAAGCCGTTCTAGCCTGAATTGGTCATTTTGTGGTGAGGGGAGCGGTCACAGGCCATAATCTGTGAAACCCTTAAGACATGCAGCAGAACGCGCCCGGCCAATAATTCATCCGACGGCATAATTCAAGGCATTAAGAGCAGCCGCAGTTTTGATCAGTGTCATATGCGCGCCAATTTAGCAAGGAAAACTGCAACCAAACACGAAAAAGCCAGGCAACTGCTGGGATTTTGTTTAGTTTTTTTTTTTTTTGTTTTTTTTGCGCCGTTTCACAATTTGACACATGTGCGATTGTTCCTGAATATGACTGAAATGAATGCGCACTGTGCTGTAGAAGGAGATCATCACCCCCCCAACTTAAAACACTCAGCACAGAGGGATTAAAGGAGTTTCACATGAGTGCCCTTGGGTCACTGGAGCTCCACAAAGACGCACCAGCCACACACAAAAAAAAACCAACACACACTTCTAAAACACAAGGCAGACTCCGGCTAGGAGTGAGCCTCCTGCTATCTGTAATGGAGGCTGCGATTGTCCCAGAAGTCTCCTTCTTCTTCTGACCACTTTTTTTTTTTTTTTTTTTAGGTAACATCGGCCCCACCAGTTGGTCTCCAGAGAAAGAAGAACTAAAACGTTTAACAACTTGTGGACAGCTGACACAAAGAGCACACTGTTCTAGGCCACTCCCCGGCCCCTCCCCTGAGTGGTCCGAACAAGAGGCCAGAAAGCTTATCTGTGAAAACCTGATGGTTTGGAGCGTATGTAAACATGTGCCCTGCATGAATGCGAATACAGCGCTGATAAATAGCGTTGGAGGGGAATCTGAGAGTGAAGAAGCGAGTTTATGTTACAAGATTTGGTCTCCCTTGCTGAGACTCTTTTCGCTTTCTTCTCTGTTGAGTGAGTGCCACAAACAGCTCACGTCACATCGTGCTCTCTTCATCCAAACTCCTTCCCGACTATTATATTCTAAATCGCCACTAAAGGCCGATTCGCAAAGCGCTGCAGGCCTTTTTTCTCCCGTGTCCGCACACATAAGTGGGCCTGTATTTGTTCACTTCTGGGCTGACAGAGGGGTAAGTGTCCGCCATTCGGACAAGCACTCCTGGGCACGGTGCTAAAAAGGCAGCCAAAGCCGGCACAAACGGGCACGAGCTCATTAGCTCGTCTTCTCGTGGGTTTTTTTTTTTTTTTCGCAAAAACGGGCGAAGCGGCTGCCGACGGTCAACCGAGCTGCATCCAAAGCGAGGGAAGGGAGAAGATGTGCCTCAGCGTGGGAATAACCCAAAAACCATGAATTATTAGCAAAACAATTTTGTTTTGCAGTTTGTAATTCTGCATGAAATGAGGATTTTCTTCTTGTTTTTTTTTTTTTTTTGCCTGAAGAAGAGAACCCATGGTCATTAACTCGCTCTGATAAAACAACCTGAAGGAACACAGCTGGAGCACGGCAATCAGACAACAGACACTTTGAAGGGATAGTAAACCAAATAATCTAATTGACCTTTGCACCCACAGAGCTGTAAAACTTTCTCCTTTGCGTTTAACTTACGCATAGAGCAAATACAGCCAATCTGCCAGGCCTAAGAAACGTAAACTACATGGAAGAAGGGAGAAAACCGCAATGTACGTGCGGAGGCCCCCACGTATTCCTGCTGCCTTAAAACAAACACAGGGAATCTGTTGGAGCAGCAGAAACACTTAATACTTTCCAGATTTACCCATCAGCAGCAAATCTATTATTAAGCGTCTGAAGCGAGTCTCATTTACAGAGGAGTCATTGTTTTGTTGGCTTGAGGAGAACTTTTCTCTCAGCACATTTGAACCATGGAAGCCAAAGGTAACTTCTTGAGTGAGCTTTTAAAAATGCAAAGCTTTTAATTTCATCTGTGACTTGACATCACCTAATCATGACAGGATATATGTGACGTGTGTCAAAAAAAAAAGTCCTGTTGTATGAGGATGTTTTTGCCACTGATGTTGACGTTCGCACATTTTTTGTTCAAATGACTTAAAGCAGGTAGCCAAAATTCATTGAGAGTTTGTCAAGGCGTGTGTCAGGCGAAGGGTTAAAAGGTTCCTCCGCTCGGTGTGACCAACTTGACAGACTGCATTCTGCTGCCGAGTCAAACCTGTTGATTGTCAGTAATTCGACTGTGCAGCTCTAATGACTGCATGGATTAGGAATGTTGTTTTGCACCGTTTCAATTCGGCGGAAAACGTAAAACTCTGTCAAAATGTGTAACAACGCTCACGTAGCCTGAACCGAGAAAGAGAGAGAGAGAGAGAGAGAGAGAGAGAGAGAGAGAGCAGGCACACGCAGAAAGGACAGGTGTAGCCCGAGGTTGTATCTAATTATACAATTAGCCTGCTGCATATCCATGGATCTCACATCCTCACATATGAGTTATGTACTTAGTAGGACTTTGCAGAGTATCAAAGGCACGCTTTTAGCTTTTGACATGAGGAAACTCAGAAAGAAAGCAGGAACCGAGCATCTCATGAGATAACTCGGTAGAAAAGACTTTAGGTTTCAGCGAGAGATGCATTTTCTTGATAATATGACATAATAAAAGCACCCAAAGTTTTTATAGACAGTGATAGAAAATGCTAAGTTCATCATCAATGTGGGACATATTGCTCATGAATGCGTACACTGGGCTATTGGCCCTGTTCGCTTTCCTTTAACAAACCTCTAATGACGCTGAAAATGAAAACACAATTTAATTAAAACAATCATTTTAATTTAAAATTTAAAAAAATAGTTTTAAAGTTGTTGTTTTTTAATGAATCATTAATTTTACTGCACGGCAGCAAATATTCTATACAATAGAATTCAGTTAACACCGTT
Source organism: Fundulus heteroclitus (assembly GCF_011125445.2). NCBI lineage: Eukaryota > Metazoa > Chordata > Actinopteri > Cyprinodontiformes > Fundulidae > Fundulus > Fundulus heteroclitus. Next base: position 9,160,500 of record NC_046380.1, on the reverse strand, counting down.
AATCCTATATCTTACTTTATATGTATGTATAGACAAATAATTGATAATATAGGCTATCTTACTGTGCTCTAAAAGTTAGCTAATCCAAACCTGGGTTAAGTTTTTTTTCTGCTTTTTTTTTTTTTTTTTGGTGCAAGAGTTTTGACTAACAAATTGAATTTATAAAAGTCTTAAAAGTGAAAAACACTGGAAAGGAAACAATGTGTTTTTATTCCTTTTTTTCATTTTAAATCTAAACATTGCTGGATAAAGTCTAAACAGAAAGTAGGTGCAGCTGAATAATGTGCGTAAATGTTTTATTTATTTATTTATTTTCACCAAAATTAATAATCTTAACGTTTTCTGGAGCAAAAAAAAACAACAAACACATTACACATTAGTAACTTTTTTTCCCTCCTACTTCCTCCGTTGCATTGCTGCCTAAATAACTGCTGAACTGCGCTGACCCGACCTGGACCTTGTCTTACCTTCAGGATGCAGAGGTCCGAACCAGTCCGAAGTTATTCCCCCGAATCCAGTCGGCGTTTCCCTGGAACCCTCGACAGACCTGCTGAAATCCTCAAGGCTGGAAACGCTGGATTCAGCTTGGAACTGTGCGCGACACAAAACACGAAACATGGTTGGCTCGCTTCCTCTGCGTCAAGGAGGGACACTTTATGTTTTACTTTTTTTTTTTTGGCAATGTATATACGGTGTGCCAACAAGCGGACATCTGATGCAAATATGACCAACAGTGGCTGTCAAAGATGCCCCTGCGCTCTGGGAAAGGCGAACACAATAGTGTATCAATCTCCACATATTTCTCCTTCCCTCCCAACGCAGGCAGCTCCGCGGAAAAATGTGAAAAATGACAATGATCTGAAAACTTCACCGAGGCGAGCGGCATGAAAAATCTCCCCGCTGAAGGCTGAGAACAGAAAGAGGGAACTTTTGAGGAGAACTTACCTTTTTTTTTTATTCTGGCAGTCCCCCTATTCTTCCCAGTGAGGCCAGCTGCGCGTTTTTTGTAACTTTGTTATAATTTGGCGCCTTGTTGTTTTCCGTAATATTTGTCAGAGGTTTGACAGTATATGTGGAATGTTAAGTATGACTTTGGTATGAAATCAACGCACTACACTGGAAAACGAAGGGGGAGGGGAAAGAAAGACTTTTCGAGGAGGAGCCATCGGTGCGCGTCAATCAACAGGCTCAGGGGGCCGAGACTGGGCTGCAGGCCGCGCCCACAAATCACTGAACACTGGGGCTTCCGGTCCTGAAACCTGTCTGACAGAGCACACACAGTCCTGTTTGTCTCAGTCAAGAAACAAAAAAAACATCAAGAACTTCCTCTAGAGATTGCGCATTAAACTTAAACTTCGTCTGTAACACAGATTAAAGATAAAATAAAACAAAAATGAAAGGGGAAAAAAAGAGAGGCCCAGCAGGATTTAGAAATGTTCCAGATCTCTGGTGCATAAATGAAGAATGAAGAGCACTGATTTTAATGCCTAGAGATGACATGAACAGTGGATAGGCTTCATATTTGTCACTCAGTGGCGGTTCTAGACCAAATTTACCAGGGGGGGCGGGGGGCAAGGTGGGGCCAGTTATTTATTTTATTTTATTTTTTCATAGGGGCACATTAAAAAAAGAATGAAACAATAACACAGGGCAATATTTAATTGTTTAATTATATTAAGTGAGACACTTGTAGCTCTGGAACTGCAGGTTTCAGACCCCTGATCTAGCAGGTGAAAACTGTGATCGCATCTCAATACGACTGAAGCTAAACGTGGAACACCTTATTTTTTTAATCCTGGTTAGAGTGAAACTGTAAAGGTAAAAAAAAATCTAATCGAATAGGGTGGCCAATCAGTTATGGTTTCCTGATCAGTGCATATAATCATAAGAAGTGTATTTTATGTTATGTTATATCTTTAGTACAGGGGCCAGGACCAGTTATACATGGGCACTGGCCCCTGTTGGCCCCTGTCTAGAACCGCCCCTGGTGTCAGTAGCTAAAATGGCTTCAACTAGTCAAGAAGGGCACATTCCAGGCTCTAACAGGTAACTTTCAAGGTATAAAAAAAGTTTTTTTAATTTCAACATATTCTAATTAATAAGTTAATTAGGACACGTTTGAGGTACAGTGGATAACTAGCAGACACTCTGATGCAGTTTTTCACTTGTATGGCTACAGAAAAACAATCTAAGTAGTTTTACCTACTTGTAAGCTTCTAGTTAACGTCAACAGTGCTGTGAGACGTTTTTATTCACTAACATGTTCCTTTTCTTTTGTTATTTACAATATTATGTCACCGATCAAAAGCAAGTAATCTCTTTTAAAAATAACCTTGGCTAATACAGAAATTGTTTTTTAGTAGATTAAATCATTTAATGACGGGAGGAAGCTGCCCAAACCAACCTGGCCCTGTGTGGAAAAAAGCACTGACGTTATGTCTTGCTTCAGAAATCAAGTGTGCTTGAGTTAAACACCACAAACTGATGCCCGGGCCTTTATCCTTCAGGGTTTTCTGGCAGAGAGCAGAATTTGTAATTTCATTAAATACAACAAGTGTCCCAGGACTCGATGCAGCAACACGGTGTTAAATAAATGCCAGATGTAACAGCATGGATACTACAAACAGCCCGACCTTAGTCTCTTCAGGCCCCAGAATATTTTAATGCGAATCATTAAGATGTTTTTATTTTATTTATTTATTTATTTATTTATTTATTTATTTATTTATTGTAGCAAACATGGGATGGACCTTTGTGTTTTTTACGCTTAGCAGTGGTTTGACACCCGAGTTATTTAGCTGACGTTTTAAGTTGTTATCGAATAATTGAAATTTTTTGTCAAAATGGGATCCTACCAAAAGTGTTTCTTTAACTACTGTAATAAAATATTAAAATAGTGTGAACAAATATCTAATAACTAGTGTGGAGTGGACCCAAATTAATTGGTGAAAATGAAAGCTGACATAAAGGAGATTAACACTAGAGGCTTGTCATGTAAAGACTTCCTTCAGTCCAACGCTGTCAAGCATTGTGTGTGTATAGTCTGACCAGTTGGATGGAAATCATTTCTCATTCATTCACCGGGGTAAAACTAAATTTTTCTTTAAAGTAAACGCCTCGCAGTAATAGCTGCAGTTTTCACAAAACGTATCGAGATAGTTTGAGCCAAACAGAAACCGAGGTATCGGTGAGACTCTTTTTTTTAAATACCTTTCAAAAAGAAAGACTCAGTCTAATCTTAGATATACTAAAATATTTTAGTCAGATTGATTGTTTCTTATCCCATATAAACATGGTGTATTTATTTCATGATTTTGTTGATTTGTGTTAGATCCAAAATATGCTGATCTACACACAATGGCGTCAGACCTGGTGTTCCATAGTCCAATCGTGGCTCCATAATTGTGCTCGATGTGAAACGCTGATCTCTAGAATAAACATTACAGCTCCGTATTTATTATAATCTTTTGTGCTTTCTAACATATAATCAGCCGTGATATTTACTTAAATTACCTAACTTGAACGTAGGCCGATTCTTTCTGTTACTTAATTGGAATTTACATTTGACCTTTTTTTGTCTTCTATTGATCTCCAGTGATAACTTATACAATAAATCTCACTGGGTTTATCTCCTCTAACTCAGACGTTACCTCATTATATGTCATTCTTCGCCTTGTCATAATGTGTGTGATCTTTATACACTGAGACTCTGACATCTGCTCTAAAACATTTTTATTTTTTATTTGTGAAACTATTCAACATGTAAGGCTTCAAGTACATTGTAGATTTATTTACATAGCCAAAAGGAGGGAAAAAAAAGGTTGGTTGTGTCCCACTTATTTTTCTTCCTGTGGATGATTCTGTGGAGCAGCAACGAGCTTACGTCTGACTGAATGTTCCTCAGGTGAAACCAAATCTAAATTTCCATCCAGCAACAGCTCCTTCTGTTGGCCACCGGTGTGGCTGCAACGTTCAATACTAGTGCGTGTCCGTACATATATAATTTATTTCCATATAATATGTGGGAATAAATTACTTTACAGTGTTGTCATGTGAGACAGTTATGTCCGCAGTTTCTTAGCCGAAAGTCCCGTATCAATACGGGGGATTGGGATTGGGGGTGGGGGTGGCGGGGGGGGGACAACTCACCTTACAGCATCTGTTCCAGAGGAGCCGCCAGCTTCAGGCTTCATTTAATTTTGCGAGTTTGGACAACTGCCTGAGCAGGTTCAGGCAGAATACACACCTCTCACTTCTGCTCCAGGCCCTCCGTGCAAACAGGTTTTTCATCCTGGGTGAGGCTCTCGACATGTCAGACGGCCGGAGAAGAAAAGCGTGGGTGTCTCTAAAAATCTCGCGAATGGAATCTGTTTTATTATCTGCCAGCCGCATGCTCACAGCAGATAATACGAACATAAAACATGTTTTATAACTGTTCTGGCAGATCACACCGAGTCTCCTGTGAGGGATTCTACTCAGAGGGCCATGTTTGTCTGCAATCAAGGAGGTTTAATCCCCGCGCATCCTCACGGCGAGCGCAGAAAGCAAAGGCGAAGCGAACGATTAACAGGAATATTCGCAAATTCTGATGGAAAAACTGTGTAAATAGAAAGGAAAACCCACAGCAGCTTAAATTAGACCAGGTTGAGTCAAATGAACACAGCTGGAGACTGAATCATCACACATGAATGGAGGCCTACAAAAATAGACAGATCGTTTCAAAGAGGCTATTCTTCTTTGATGAACGCTACTTTAAACAAGACACCTGTTGATTTATACTCGTTGCATTTAGCAAAAATAGAGGGGTGTGAGAAACTTAAATAACACATATCATTATAAATTTTAGTGATAGATTAAAAAGAGAGTTGAGCCAGATGTCACAAATTGAAAACATTGTCAATCATTGTAAAATACAGTCTTTAGTTCATTTGTTTTCACTGTGACACAAAAAACAAAAAAAAACAAAAACTCCTCTAAAACTGGCCTTACACAGAAACAAAACACAACACAGCATAAAAGACAAAAAACAACAACATAATATTAAGCATATTTAAGTATCGTCACAGCGCGGTCATCTTTGAGAGGGTTTATCATCCATTCTAAATGCTGTGAGTCTTTAATGTCATCCCTGGCATTTTGTGTTCCACCTTACTCCTGTCACGGTTTGTGGTGAAAGACCAAAGCGGCAGCAAGGCATCGGCAGGCGCATAATGGAGACAATAATATTCAACGGAACTCAATCACACCAAACTTTGGAACAGGTATCGAAAAGAGACGACAAAGGAACAAAAATCCGGAATTTAAATACAACTGGGAATCAACGGAAATCGCGGGTGAGTGGGATTTACTAATGAATGCTGGCTCATGCTGAAGGAGAATAACTAACGGCGGCATGATCCTGGAACATGACAATAAAAACACAAACACCAACTTCTGATGTTTCCACTGAATTACCAAAACAGAAAATAAAACTCTCCTTCACCGAGCGATGCAGAATCAGTTTATGCCACAAAGGTTTTACTTCGGGCACCTGCGTGGCAAAAAGGGCGCCCACTCAGCAGCAGGTATCCGCCGTTGGTTGCCACTTCCCATCTCTGATGGTGTAAGCGACTCCAGAGTCACAGGTTGGCATGAACTTGGTACTTTCAGCAGTTGTGGACAGCTGATGATCTGGTGGATTACTCACAAGCGATTTTGCCATCGAAGCTGGAGAGAGCGATGGCAAAGGCCTGCACGGCACACAGGGGGTAGTTGTAGTCCAGAGTGAAAATGTCGTCAGCTATTCTTCCAAACTGCATCACGATGTAGTCCACTGGAAAAAGCAACAGCATGTTAGGAAGAAAGGGAGCTAGAGATCACTTACAGTGCAGGTGAAAACGATTAATTAATTAGCCCTATTAATATTTTTGCATTTTTTTGTCACATTGACACATTTAAGATAACTAAAAATATTTATTCCAGACAAAAATACCCTGAATAAATGTAAGCAAATTTGTTTTCAATTGATTCCATTCATTAAATTGAGGAGGAGCTGTAACTGTAATATGAAAACGGGACATAGATTCAACATTTAGGTATGATGCAAATTAGCCACATTAGGCATATGTGGACATACCAGTTAAACAAATGCTTCTGTTTCAGGTATTTAGATTATTTTATTGATGCTGCTATTGCTAAACAGTGGATTAGAATTGAACTACAACATCATTTTCTGGTCAAGGTATTCTGGTCCATCCTCAGTGTGTTTCAAATGCAGCTTAGTACAGAGAAATCCCAAATGCCAGACAGGCATTTGGGCTTCCTTAACACCAGAAGCAGGTTGAGGTGATTTTGTGGCAACGGTTTGTCAAGTGCACTTGGGTTGTGGTCAGGACAATGATCCCAAGCATGGCATGAACTTGACCTAAGAATGGCTTAAAATGTAGGTTGTGGATTGATCTTGTCAAAGTATGAACTTTAATTTAATTCAGCAATGGTGGCAGGACTTTAAACATGCTATTCATGCTTAAGGACCTTCCAATGTGGCTGAAATAAAGCATTTCTACTCAGAGGTTTGGACTAAAATCTCTCCACAGCCATGTAACAAGCTGAATGCCAGACGACAGTAATGCTGATGGCAGTTGTGGCCACCAAAGAGTGTCACGAAGACATATTAGGGTTAGAGAGCAGTTTTATTTCATAGTGCCAGGTTGGTTTGGATAGTTTATCCCTTTGATAAATGAAATCAAGTTATCTTTGTCTAATACTCAAACAGAAGATATCTACAAGGAGGCAAATACTTTTCCATTTGGAAATGTGCTTAACAACCAATTTCTGAAGGGTTGCCACTTATTAAAAAAGGAACAGATGCGTATTTGTCTGATCTATTTTCTGTTTCCCTTGTAATTTTACTTGTTTTGTCAGTAAACCACTTTGTATTTCATTGTGCCACACATCCACATCTGGCTCCGAACAGACCAGAGGGTCTGTGGAAAAAGATGGATACTCACAGTCCTTGTTGTGAACTATTTGGAAGTTCTTGACGGAGGCCTGTGTGACTCGGCCGTTGAAATTCAGCACATGAGAGGCAGTATCTTCGTTCCACACGGGCGTCTTGTTGTGAAGTTCAATCAGATTTTCCATCCTTCTATTCTGGTACCTTACCAACAAGCCGTCACATTCCTGTGGTCAATTGGCAAAACATAAGTCAGTGAGCATCAACAAAGAGCAATAAGATTTTACCCACTGGCCTTGCTTGGTTCCCATAGTAAACAGAACATGAATCAAGCTGTTAAACATCTGGATCTTTGATTTGATTTTTGCATCTGATGGCAACCAGCTTTGGTAAGAAAGGATGTTTTTGCTTATTTACATATTCAGTTTTTAATTTGGGGGCTCTGGTTTTGTCTTGTTGGGAAGTTTTCTTAAAGAAAACAACTGTGCTTTCAATAAAGTTTAGAAACACGTTTTACTGACTGTGGAAATTAAAAAAGCTTTTTCCATTCTTTAAGCAAAGACATGTTAGCTGAATAATAAGGGAGCCAGGATCCCAGATGTAACGGATAGTACGGTTTAATTGTTTCCTCTTGACATGCAGTAATACTATAACTAATGTACAAACAAGAGAATCAGTGTTTTAAATGTCAGTTCAGTTGAATGAGTTAGCTTCTTTTCCGTTTCAATATCCCAGCATGCACAATGACACTCTTGGAATATGAAGTGCATCCAAATGTCAGTGTTATTTTACTGCTCTGGTTATAATCTCCACTTTAACCTTTGCTTGTTGTTTCCTGTTTGACTTTACTTCTAAAGTCCGACTTTCCTTTTTATTATTGTTAAGGTTTTGCTTTGTAAAGTGTTTTGTCTTTTTTTCCTGAGTTATTGATGCAGCTTACATTTCTGGGCCTGAGCGGTACTCTCTCGTTGTCCTTGCTCATTCCCGGAATGATGACTGTCATCCGTCTGGGCCCTTTCATTCCTAAAACATTTGTTTCCTGAGGCAAGGAGCAATCATGTTCAAGGTATTTATATTTCTTCTCTTCAGTATTCAAATACATTCCTGGAAAGCAGCAACCAATCAAGTCTAAATATACTTACATAGATGATGCCGGCTAACTCTTGCCGTGCATTAGACATGTCCGGTAGAGCTCTTTCTGGATTTAGAGCGTTGTCAAAGACTGTGAATTTAGTCCCCATTAAGTTGGACCTTGGTAAAAAAAAAAAAGATGGAAGATATTTTGAGTTAGACATCCATAAAAAACATATTACCCAATTTTTTCGACTTCCTTTGACATACCTCAGCTTTCCAACAAAATTCTCCCCACCTCTTGATAAGTCTGTGGCATCAATGGAGATGAGGTAATTTGATGTTGCACTTTTCTTTCTTTTTCTCCCAGCCAACAGGAATGTCTAAACGAGGAAGTCATGGTGTGTAACATTAGATCCCCAGAAAGAGGGCAGTGAATGTTAAAAAGTATTTTCTACTGTTAAAAGTTTTGTTTCGTGTTCTAATTTTGGACTCCATTGCAGGAGATCTTAAAAGTTACATTTAGGGCGAGAGATTAGCTTAACTGGATAGTATTTAAAACTTTAAAGAACTTTCTAAACAACTTTGGGTCATCCAAGGCTTACGTATTCCTATTTGTAGCTGGCACAGAAATTACTTTTAGAAAAAAAAACAATACATTAAAATGTGTGGATGCTTCTTAGGGTTTTGTCATCGTGTAAAGGACATGCATTTGTATTATTCTGCTGTTTGGGTTATTACTAGAGAGGCTTATGGTAATCAACATTTCTGAAATATTTGTTTTTACTTTATATTTACTCTGCAGTGTATACTCAAAAGTACAAAAAGAAATAATTAAAATTATAAAATAACAGTCTAAATTTGACTCGTTCTTGGTTCATTTAATGTCCACTACTGTTCAAAACTGAATGAATAAAATCAAAATGTGCCTATTGGTTGCTTTTAGGTGATAAATAGCTATTAATCCATGAATAAATCATTTCATAGTTTTGACTAATCAAGAAATATTTTATCTGACATTTTTCACATGTTTGATAATAAGTGTTTCCTGACCTTTTTCTCATTGTCAAGATGAAGATAGTACAGAGGGTAGAGGCTTTTATCCATCCCTCTCTGGTCCCGCGTCACCCTGCATTTAACCGTCACACCCTGTGGAGCCGGGTCCATCACAAACGTCTCCAAGTCGTCAAACTCAATCTCAGGTGAAGGAGCTCTCTCCTGATTATGGGACAAGGAATTAGTGAATTTAATGCCATTACTTACTAAAACTGTCTTTAACTTTTCTTGCTTTTATAATGTAACTAAAACCATCATTTGTTTTCGGTGAAGCCTTGTGGGAATTTAGGTTACCTTCTTTTTCTTTCCTTTACCCTTCTTCTTCTTGGACTTTTCTTCTTTCTCTGAGTCAGATTCATCACTCTCCTCTACCTTTCCTGGACGAGAACACAAAAATATTATGCGCTGGTCAAACAAACCTGAACAGAGGAAGAAAAGAACTGTGAAGCCAACTTGCCTTTTTTCTTCGTCTTTTTCTCTTTTTCCTTATCCGCTGTGGTCTGAAACATAGATGCTGAACCAGCGGTAGACTTCTTCTTTGATTTGGTCGACTTTGTCTCTTCTTCACTCTCATCGCTCTCTGACTTGGCGGCTGTTTGGTAAATGGGGGTCATAGTTGAATTCCATACATTTGTTAAAAAAAATAAATAAATAAAAAATCCTGGGCTAGGATTGTGCTCTTTACCCATAGGAACTAATAAGTTACACAACCAGATGTTTACATACCCAGCATAAAAAGATGCAAAGCCTTTATTTTCCTCACTGTCTGACATTAAATCGGACAAAATATTTCCTCTTTTAGGTCGGTTGGGATTACTAAACCTTCTTCCATTTGGTGAATGCTGAAATGCTGAATGCTGAAATGTTTAGATCATTTTTATTTTCTTTTATGTCAGAAGTTTAGATATATTTGTTTGGGGTTTGGCAGCATTACCTTTAAATTCTACCCGCTGTCACCACACCCACCCCTCCTGCACCAAAACACCCCTACTACACGATGCTGCCACCAGTGCCATACTTTACAGCTCGTATAGCATTTTCAGGCTTGCAATACTCATTACGGCCAAATACTCTTTAATTTTATTTTCCTCACGCCAAAGGACATGTTCCTAATATTGAGGTCTTTTTCCATTTCTGCATTTAGAACCAAAATCCAGTTTCTCTACATTGCTTTTGGAGTAATGGCCTCTTCTCTACTGAGCTGCCTTTAATCCCATGTTGATTCAGGACTTGTTTCACTGTGAATAAGTTTAACCGGCTTCAGCTTCTGCTCTGTTTTGGTCCTGGGGTTGATTTGCACGTTTTGCACCAGAACGCATTAATCCCTGACGCACCGAATCCTGTTTATACTTGCATATAACTGTTTGAACAGATGAATGCGGCTTCCTTCAGGCGTCTGGAAATTTGACCAAAGTATTATCCAGACTTGTTAAGGTACACCATTATCTTCCTGATGTGTCAGCTGATTTAATTGGATTTTTTCATCATGTCAGACAAGTAGTGTGTCTGAGTGTTGGTTCAGTTAACCCAAATATTGTTAACGGCCACTAGAAGCTCACAACTTAACTTCTGAATTTGAATAATGTGAAACAAATATCTCAAAACATCTTTCTGTCGGATTACTCTGGCATTTCGCAAACGCAATTAATTGTGTTAATCCCAAAATGACCTAAAATAAGAAGAGTTTAGTCTGAGTCCATGTCATTCTGAGAGGAAAAAATACTTCATAGTTTTTTTTCTAAAGAAATTATACAGTATAAAGATTCAGTTTTAGCAGTATGCACAGCTACAGCTAGTTCTAAACATCAAGGAAAGATATGCTGAGGTTTTATGACTGCCACAGTGAGAAAAATCTTTTAAATATTTAAGATTCTGTCACCTTTCTTCTTGCCTTTAGATGTTTTCTCCCCATTTATCATAAACATTGATGCTGGTTCTTTCTTCTTCTCCTTCTCCTTTTCTTTTGACTTAGACTTTTTATCTTTTCCATCAGAATCTTTGTCGTCTGTGAATTGAGAAAAAGTACAGTCAAAAAAAAATATAAAATAAGTTATTTAAATTAAAGAAACAAACAAGTACCATAAAAGCCACATATGAAAAGGCACAACACAGAGGATAAGGACAATGTTGCTGAGTTAGTGCCAAACCATCCAAAGTAAACCTTTAGGGTGGGACAGATGTGGAATAGCAGAAGTAATGTTGAGCATGTAGTTTTGATTTTGCATGCACTTAATTTGGCATCTGCTTTAGCTGCTTCTCCAAGCTGTGTGCTGTCATATTTCAGCATTTTAGGAATGCAGAAAGAATTTTGGCTTGACTGGTATATGACCGTATTTAGATGTCAAATAGCTCAGTGCCATTTCTTCAACACTTTTTTTTTTAAACTTGTTTACAAAGCAGATTAAATGGTCTGTTGTTACAGGAGGAAATCATTTTGCTTGTGTGTTTGCATGTCAGACACACAAGCCACTGAGTCCCAGAATGCAAGACTTTTATGACAAATACTAAACTGGCTGCCATAAGGCTTCTCTGCAAAACCTCGATTACACCCACAGTGCTGTTGTTCCCAGAACCTGTTCCACGGTGAGGAATCTGTTAGAACATGCCCCAACACTTAAACTTGCTAACAAATGAGTTCTGAAAGCTCAGTGTGTTCTGCTGTGTGTGATATTAATGTAATGATGGCAAAGTTTAGTAATCTTTAGGACTAAAAGCTCCTAGATTAGTATTCACATAAAAGCGTTTAGTTTGTTTGTTTAGCCAAATTAGAAGTTAAAGCTTTTTCAACTAACATTTTCATGGTTAAACTGACATGTCCAAACCTCTGGGTGTCGCACCAGAGCAGCATTTACTCACTAAGGATAAAAAATTATCAGTTTTATATTTGGATTTTATGCTTCTCTTTGAGAAATGTTGCTTTACTAAAGAAGCTACATTATTTTGAAGAGAAAACCCTTAAACATCTGATTCATCTGATTCCTTTTTTAGCAAATCCTATACCATATCATAAACAGAATACACAAGACACATCCTTTATAAAGTATTTTTTTTCTCTTTGGAACATAGACAGAAGTCAGCTGTTTCTTAATTTCAAAATGATTCAGAATGTTTATTTCATAAACTGCTGATCGCCTGAGGTTTTTTTACTCTCCACCATCTTAGATTCACAGAGAATGGTCCAAAACACAAATAATATTCAGTGGGAGTCAGTTGTGTTGAGAAATGTGCCTCAAAGTGGTAGAAAGGCAACTCAGAGAACAACTCATTTCAACCAGAGTATTCAAATCAGCATCTCTGAATGCGTCTGAAAGCTTGCTCATAGGCTGCAGTAGAACTTCTGTCTTATTTCAGTCAAGGTGCAGAAAGTGCATGTTTGTTACTGTCTTAATTTAAATCAGGCAGGTCAGTAGCCATGTCTTACCCAGGAGTCAGTGAGCAATGAATGGCTGCCACTATCTAGAAACGTAAGTATTTGCTTATCCGCAGCATCCATTGTAGCTTCAGTCCTGGGGAAATCTAAGTGAACTCAGGAGATCATAATCAATAATCTTTAAAACAAAGCTCTCTGCTCACCTCTTATACGCTTATGTTGTATTACATTTAATAATACAGAGATTAAAGGAGAATAAATCAAACTAACAGACATTTTGAGCAACTGTTACATAGCTAGCGTAACTAGAACCTTATATAATCTCTTTGTTTAGAACTGCCTTCCAGGATTTTACTTTCATTCCCAGGAGAAATGCAGACCGATGAACACAAGATAGTAAAAGTATCAAGGGTAACAAGGGTAAACTGAGTTCAAAAGTCCTGGAGATGTTCCAAGCAAAGTTATAATAAGGATAAACCATACTTAAGGCAATATGATATAAGGTGAGATCAGGATTAAATTAAGGCATTCAAAAGTGAAACTGAAATTCTACAAATGAATTATGGCAACGTTGCTGCTTTGTAGTGTAAAAGAGTTCTTGTGGTACTTGAACTAAAATAGACATCAAGAAAATGTTTATCCGGACATGAGTTTTATTGCTTTTTCCTCAGTGTCATGACGGGAAGTAAGCAGATGAAGACACTTTCTAAAGCACTCCGCACCAAAAAGCAAAGCAGTGAGTGGTAATGATGAAACACGGTCTATTGAAGACCAGCCTTCTTGCTTTTAGTCAAAGATGTTATAATTGGGTTTTCAATTATCTACAAGAGCAGCAGAGGTGGCTGTTTAATGGAACACCAAAAGGGTAATCATTTGTGTGATTTGAAAAAAAACATAGTGGATTCTCTAACAAACAAAAACCCAAACTTTGGCTAAATCCTTGCTAAATACATCCCACCAGGTACAAAACTAACACCAACAATTGCTTCAAATGCACCAGGGGAGCAGTGAGTAAACATTCACCAGGCGATTATTATGTCAACACATTTATATTTTAACAGTTTTAGATAGTGTTAACTTCTGTCAAGCTTCCTATTTTCCCAGTTGTTTAGGTCAACTTGATATTTCATTGTTCTAAGGTTTTACAGCAAACAGAACTGTTGGATTGATGTAAGTTTAATTTCTTTGTCTTAGCATTAAGGAACATTATTTATCTCCCAAATATTCTAGCGAAAAAAAATGATCCAGTATTTTTTGATAATTTAAAAATGATAAACTTTGGGTTTGCTGGATGCAACTTCATGGAACACTTTACCCAAAAAAGTTCAAATTAAGCTAAATTTCCAAATAAAACATATGTTTGTTTTTTTAAGATCAAACCAGTAGATTTGAACTAGCTACAGATTTTAATTATCATCACTACACTCGGTATTTTGTCATATAGGGCGGGATGATCAACTTTTACAAAAGGATTTTGTTACAACAACTGTTTATAAGTCAAATGTGGGGTCACATTTTAATCATAATCTCCACCGCTGATTACTAGGGTTTAATCTACAACATCTAAACCTTTATTTCAGGAGGCAAAACGTTGAGAACAATTTCTTATTTACAACGTTGAATGGCTAAAAATGCTAAAACACTTGAAGGGGATCAACCTTCTACTCTGTCGCGCCTGCTGTCAACACAACATTTCCACTCACTCACCATTACACAATAAAACAATCTGATCCTCTTACCTGCAGTCTGGTCACATAACTGTTGTTTTAAGCCCATTAATGCCCTGAACTGCACTGAGTTTTACAATTTAGCCGCGTTGACTCACTGCTCGAAGATTCTGGATTTTCTCCCGTTTTATAATGGCCAAGGGATCATTAGAGGTAGTAATGGCTCTGAGTATTTATTGTAACCCTTTGAGAAACAGGTAAGTCTGACCAGAGTGTGTTTCCTTCTTATTAAATAACTATAAAATCACACATAGCTTCCCAGCTAGGGTCCATAGTCAGAGGAAAATAGAGTATCTGGAAGATGTGGCTACCCTCACCAGATCCTGTGAAGAACCTATTCAATGGACTGGACCACCAATAAGCTCTAAAGTATTTAATTTTACAACACATATTTTTAGTTTAGGACAAATGGAAAATAGTAGGCCCATGTACTAGATTATTACCAGCATTTAATATTTACTTAAATAAGAGATAAAGGCTATACATTCAAATGTCCTATTTTCTCTGAAAACAGCCAAACTAGTCTCATAGTCTACTTCATGTCTTACTTGTACACAAAATAAGTTTGCAAAATGGATTTTTGTGTAATATATATATTTTTATAAAGCGTTTTTGATGACACCCAAAGGCGCTGTACAGTAATAAAGATAAAAGGTGATATTTTTGTCATATTGCTCACTCCAAGTTATATACTGCTAATAAATTACGATGATCTGACAACAGTCCAGGGAGACTGAACTCCTCTCTGCTTATAGGCGGAGGTGGTGGCATTCACATCTCCTCCGACCTCTCCTGGACTGTGAACACCTCCAACCCGGTGAAGAAAGCCAGACAACGGTTCTTCTTTCTCAGGAAACGGAAACGGACCGGACTTTCCACTCAGCTGCTAATAAACTTTCACAGAGCTACAATAGAAAGCATCTTGTGTCTCAGTATGACTGTGTGAGATGACACAGCACAGGAGAGGAAGACTTGAGCACAGGTGGTGAGGAGAGCACAGGGATTCTGGGATGCCATCTACAAGGTCTGGACACGGTTTATGTTGCACGAGTCCAAAAAAGGGCCAGACGCATTGCCACAGATCCCACCCACCCGGAAAATGCGCTGTTTGTCCTACTTTCATCAGGGAAATGATTCAGGAACCTTAAATCAAAAACCTAACAGACTTAGAAACAGCTTCTTACCCTGGGAGGGCTATCGCTTCCTGCTGAGACTCAAACAAACCACCAGTCCAGTTCACAGACTGAACCCACAAGATCTTAACCTGAGGAGAATTTATTTACACTGTCTCTCACATGCTAATGGCTACTTGCACACATTTTGGCTTCTCAGGGAGTGTTTGCTTGGACATCCATGCACATTACACAGTTCTTTAACTGTGTAATTTGAGCATTTACATTTTTTGCTAATCACGGTTATTGCACTGTTTTTAACTTCTCAGAAAGGGTTTCTCTGGTGAATCCAGCAAATCGCACCGTGGTTTATATCGTAATCTGACTGCAGCCTATCTTGTTTGACTTATACATTAATTAACTGGAAGATTCCATTTTTTGCTTATGACTAGTCACACACTTTTTATACTTTGGATAATTTGGATACTTGCCTGAGACATGCATACAATCACACAGTAATTTACATCGCTCTGTAAAGTGACAGCCATCTGTCTTTTTTTATTTTTATTTGAGCAGTTAAACCTCATCAGACGCTAGAGACTGTTTGCACACTTTTAGCCGCTCAGGAGGTATTGTCGGTACATTCAACTGAACAGAATGTCTTGATTTGTGTCTGTGTGTTATGTTATGTTATGTTATGTTATGTTATGTTATGTTATGTTATGTGTGAATTTTGAGCCGGTATCTCACCAAAATTTCCTCATTGTTACATAACGACATCAAGACTCTTGATTTTTTTTATTCTAATTGGATTATCTTATCGGTAAATAACTGACAACAAAACTGACACATTGAAAATATACCGGGCAGTTTTTAATGGCACTATATTTTTTATCGTACCTTTAGATTTTGATTTTCTCTCTTTGGCAGTACTTGCAGATGGAGAGCTCTCCTTTGTTGTTTTTTTCTTTGTTTTCTTTTTTGGGGTATCCTCCTCTTCATCATCATCTTCTTCAGTGTCTGAGGCTGGAATAAAGCAATTATTTAGTATTAAGCCCATAGATTTTTATTTGTCAACTGAATATAAATAATAATGATGCAAGCTTGTAATGTGTGGTTTGCAAACTTCTTTAAAACCATGTACAACCATAAAATATCTCTCTCTTGGTGCCACCATTCTAATTAACCACAGCGTCCAAATTAATCACTTACCTTTCTTTTTTTTAGGAGCACTTTTGGCTTTCTTTTTTGGCTCTTTCTCTTTATCCTTTCCCGGTTCCTCCTTGTCTTTTTCTGGTTTCTTTTTCTTCACTTTTTTCCCACCTATAAAGTTTATGTTAAATGAAATAAAAGGGAACCACTGTGGTTAGATCAGAAGCACAAACCGTGTTTTTTATTCGTTTTGCTGAAATAGCTAAAATAATCCTCACTTTGGGTGTTGGAGGTGTCATCTTCTGCTGCATCTTCATTCTTCTTTGTCTTGGTTTTTTTAGGTTTGGTCTCAGTTCCATTTAACTTTGTTTCGGACGTGCCGTTGGCCTGTTCTTTCTTCTTTTTTGGTTTCTTTGCATTTTCTGCCAATAAATCTCAGTTAGACTAGTGAATGTGTAAAGGGAAGACATTTGAAGTGAGATGCAATGACATTAATTAAACACAGCGGTATCAAAAACTCACCATTACAAAGTCAGACGTTATGGAAAGCAAGGGAAAGATAATAAAAGGAAAATTAAGAAAAAACGTTTCTATTATACAGCAAAAAAGTATTGAGTTTAGGTGAACAAACACCTCATTCTTGATTTCTTTAAAAATAAACTATTATGATATACAACACTTTGATCTATTAACTGCAGACAGATATCTGCTTTCTGAACTGAATCATATATTATTTTTTTATTTTCAGTGTTGTAACAATTAGACCTGCAAAAAACGAAGTTAACAAGTTTTGCAACCATTTTATGTAACTTTTACCTAGCTTCGTAATAAATACCAGGAAAAATCAAAAGCAGACACATCCAGTCACTTTACTAACAGATAGTGCACTTTAGGCACTAGAAGTATTTTTATAAGTGGTAAGATACAAGCTCAGGTACTGAAATGCCTGGAGATAAGATGTTGGGAGACAAAAGTGTTTGGAAATTACAAATTATCTCAAAATATTTTTATTTCATCAACGTTCTCATTTGTTGTAAAATGAAAAAAGTGTATTTATGATAGTATCTATGTTTTTATAAGGTAGGTGTATATTTTCTTTTTAACGATCCAAATAGTCGTTGTCTTTTCACAGTTTATGAAACATGCCACAGTCAGGCTCAAATGACCCTTTTGTTTTTTACATTTTCCCATTTTACGCAATAATTTGTGCATGTGATAATTATCTGAAAAAAATGCATTAAATGAATTCGTAAAAAAATTTCTTCTTTTTGAACAAGAGTTTTATGAGTAAACCTTCAAATGTCTCAAACAACAAGTTGCAGCGTTCCAGGGAACGAGGTCAGTGTGATTGCAGCCGGCGGAAACACAGAAGGTAATCCTATTAGATCCAGATCCTGCATCCATGGAGACTATTTGTGTCCGCAGAAAATTCAAACTTAGATTGATCTGAAATGTGCCCCGATGTGACGGCCTTCATGTTGCAATGAATTGTTATAGCCCAGCAGCTGCGAACTCACACGGCAAAATCAAGGCAATGTGTCAACTCTAATTAAACACGCAACTTATGGCAGTGTCAAAGTTTTGCTTTAACCTTTTGATAAACAGGGCAATTATACCAGTGGAGTTAAATTATATCATATGTATACACTGTGAAAAAGCATACTTTTATTTTTTTTCCCCAATATTGCAAAATATGTAACTCTATAGTTATTACTGTGATCAAATGTTCTATTTTTATCCATATATATATAAAAAAAAAAAATTTGAAAACCTTTTATAGAATAACTTAGTAACGTTTCAAAAGGCTGGCATAAATATAATTTAGAACATTTAGTTGCAGTTATTAAGGTTTATTTAAAGGTATATAACTACATTTTTAACATATTGAATAAAAACCACCTGAGATTGTAGGAGTAAAAGTACTTTACTTCGTTTCTTCTTTGCTTGTACCGCAATATTCACAGTATTACAATGGTTTGTTTTTTATTTGCACAATCAGTCATTTATGATTAAATCAAATTAGTATGGTTCAGTACTAGAGTGGGCTATTTTCATCAGTAGGGATAATTTAAAGCAAGCTTACATTTGTGTCCGTTTAGTCTTCACTAGTGTAACTCACACATGACTGTTATTACAGACATGAGGAAAAGATGCTACAATACAATTTCCGAAAATACTTTTGAAGCCAAATCAATATTTGTATTCATGATTAAAATCCAATCTAAAGAACCCAAGTTGCTAAATAAATGCCTTTTTGTTTCGTCTCCGTGCGACCACTCATCCCTGTTTTGCAAATTGAAAATATGCATGTAAAAAGTCTTAAGAAGTCCCAAACCATCGCTTACCTTTTCTGCAGACATGCCTTGCCCTCCAAGTTAACTGTGGTCTCTGTTCAAAGGATAATAAGTAGTAGTAAAAGCGGGCTTTTCACGTCGACAATGAGAGAATGAGAAACCCCCAAAGTCAGTGTGGCGTCTCCATCAGCAGAAAGTTGCTAATAGGATTTATGTGTAAAGCCATCTGCTCTGCAAGAAACACGTCAACAGGAGAAACCAAGGGAGCCTTGGGAGGAGGGAGGAGGGTTGTTTGTCATGCAGGTTAACGTTCAGAAGTAGAAATGTTACCCTTCTCAGGATAAAGCTGCAGCTTGTGCACAAACCATACGTGTCAGGAAACAAGAGGCAACAACGAAGGAGCGATAGTGTCCGGTTCATTGATTAGTGACCATTAGCTCTCGCTTTTAGACATTTTCTCCAGATCAGAGTGGCAGCTATTTCAAACCAACTCAGAAAACGTGTAAAAGCTGACTCGAAAACATTTACCAACTTGTTCAGATTTTATCAGAAGTGCAGAAAACATCCTCTCAAACATTTTAGAGGTTTTCCAGCTCTGGAGCGACCCGGTGACCGGGTATGGAGGGCAAGAACGTTTAACAGAGAAGGGTCACGAGGGACTGAAGGGATGACATCATTCTTCGGTAAGGAGGTCATTGCCCAAAGGAGGTCATTCCCCAATCATTCCCAGTTGTCCCAGGAGGTCACAATTGTTAATTTACAGATTTTACAAAACACAAATTATAAAACTCAGACGATTAGCCCGCTGGTAGACAACAAGTGTCCTAAATGAACCGGTGAGGTTGTGTGTGCTTAAGCAGGTCTTCCTGACAGCAGCACCAATCTTATTGGTTTAGCGGGCCTTGGCTGGGACCAGTGGAAAGAGGGTGTGGTGCGGCGTTTAGCCTCAGAAATAATGGGAGGCATAAAGAAAATAATACAATCAGTATAAATGATATACTTCAAGTGAAGTACATGAGCCAAGTTTTTTTATAAATAACAGTGTTGACAAACTATAAGCTGCTAATCTCCTAAATCTCTTTTCACGACGTGAAACTGGAGAAGCATAACTGACGTGAAGAGAGGTCAAATCCAGGTTCTGCCAGTTTTTGCAACTATGTCTCTACAAGCAGCTTTTTTTCCCCCCCCTCCAGCTTTGTGGAAAATCAGTGTGACTTGCTGTGTAGCTGATGGGTGACAATACAGCTTAGCGGAGAGGGGTCACATGATCCCAAATCCGAACCCTCGCCCACCGCCACAACAGGATGCTTTGAAACATCAATTAAAATCTCTCAGCTGATATGTTGCTCCCCTTCTGGTAGAGTATAGGCACACACCGATTGATTTTGAACATTTCCACTTAGCAGTACCCCCCTTCTGGACCAGCAAATAAGGGAGATCATAAAGTTTTGCAGCCTTTAAGCAGTGGAACAGCTTAGATAACAGCCATTTTCCTGCCTTTTAATTAATTTAAAATATTTTAAAGCTTTAAGTTATCTTCAATAACACAAATTGTTATAATTTTTATTAATGTTTCGCAGGCCCCTTTCAAAACAAAGTGTGATTTCCTCTCCCTGCCACCAGATGTCGCTCTACACAAAGACACGCAGACGGAAAAACGCGTTCCCTGAACACGTGGAGAGGTGCTGACGTGCTTTGAAAGCAGTGCTTCACACGAGGCCGACTCCAACCTTAGCAGCAGTCACATCCCAGCTTAAAAGCATATTTGTTGGTAAAATGAGGCGCTACATTCAGAGGGTGTCCAGGCATAGAGCGGCCTGCAGGTTGAAAGCCGACAGAGGAGAGGAGAGGAGAGGGCAGCTGCGGCAGCCAACGCTCGGTGGGACATAAAGAAGGAAGGGCAGTCTGTAGTTTTACAAGGCCAGACGCTTTTGTGCCTCTGCATTGCTCTTCTGCTCACGCAGTCCAGTTTGCTGACTGTGAAAAGGCTCCAGACTAATGGCTCTGCTGGCATTTCTGCAAATGGTTGACAGTAACATGGCAGTTGGCATGGAGCCCACGGAAGGCCGGTGACCTCCAGGGAGCCACAGTGAAGCCATTGTGGTCTTAAAGAGACAGCAACGTTGCTTTCCATTTGAGTCGTGAAGTTTGTTTTCAGTGTTTGATGGACGGTGGAAAACAATCTTAAAGCAAAGCAAAGAAGTGGAAAACACTGAGATTTAACCTACATTAGTTATAAGCGAATGTTATTGTTGTTGTTTTTTTTGCCTTTACACAAAATGAGAATATGGCAGACAGCGGTGAAATAAGGTGTACCGTCAGTAATCAAAAAGCAACGTGCAACATTTCTTTGGAACAAATAAGCAATACATCTGTAGCTTCTTCTAATCTGCCTGGAAAATTAATTTGATAAGCACTGTTCATGGATGGCTTACCTTTAAGCAGAGCTTGTTGGAGAGAGTTGGCAGACAGCAGTATGCCAATTAAATCTACAGGTATACACAAATGTAGACTCAAAACATTTTTTTTTTCATTTTTGTACAGCTATGACCTGTCAAAATTGACTATCATACAATAAACTGTCATTTATTTAGTTTAAAAACATGCTCTGTTTTTTTCCCTCCTTGAGAACCTGTTTTATTAAAAAGCATACCTCGTATGTGAAATAAACCGCTCCAGGGTGCTGAAAATGAACACAGGTGTACCAAGTAATGAAAATGGGGGGGATGTAGCAGAAATCCAGTGATTTTCCTTGGGGCTTTGCTAGTTTCATGGCAGTGGAACGAAGCAGAAATGTTAGGATGGCTCGGTGCTCTAAAGTCCTTTCGAATTTAATAGACCATTTGGAACTGGATCAAACTTCAGTGTGTGTTTAATTGCTTTAAAATGTGCCTTGTGATTGTCTTAGAGTAAATGGCGTCCTCAGTTTTACCTCAGAAGCTGTGATTTTTTGTGAAGTTTCAGTCAGAAAAACAAACATATACTTATTTTTAAATGTGTGTCAATGTAAGTGTAAATTCCATTTTAAATAGTCTGAGTACCCTTAACTTCAAATGCAATATGACTGCTGCGCATAAAAGAGCACTGCTAAAGTTGCAGGTTAAAACTTTTATTTGCACTTCTCATGGTTTGCATCTTATAAAACCAGTGGCTTACATAGTATTGTGCAATCTCTAAATAAAAATGATGCATTGAATTTTCAAGATGTACACCAGAGAGAAATGTGTTATCAGTTTAAAGCAGCTACCCCTAGTCTATTTTTGCAACAGTTAGCAAATCCCACTCCTTTTGCAACCTGAGAGTATCCAACTCAAGTGTATCATCGTTCCCAGATAAGAGCTCCAGTCTTTGAGACAAATCAAACGCAGCACAGCGCCCTGAAGTGACTTGTCATGCTTCATGTGCCGTAAATAATCTCAAGCTAATCAGTTAAGTTTAATCATGTTTTAAGCATCTAAAAAATGGTCATAGTCTCATATATTTAGTTCAAAGTGCCTTCCAAAGGTATATGCATATGATTTTTTTTCACATCACAACCACATGCTTAAATAGACTTTACTGGGATTTTAGTGACAGAACAACGCAAACTGCCGCATATTTGTGAGGTGGAAGGAAACTGATGCAGGATTATAAATCGGTTATACCAATAAAATCTGAAAAGTGTGGCAGGCGTTTGTGGACAGGACCCCGATTCGATGCTTTGCAGATCAGCCTCTCACTGTATTTACAGCTGCTGATGTTAGCCTCAGTGCAGGTGGACCCAGAATTCGAGGCAGACAAACAACCAACCAACTAACCAACCATTTTCTGACTCGCTAAATCCCTCTTGGGGTCATGGGGGGTGCTGGTGCCTTTCTCCAGCGTTCACTGGGCGAGAGGCGGGGTACACCCTGGACAGGTCGCCAGTCTGTCGCAGGGCGGCAGACAAACAGAAGAAGTTTAACAGTTTATTAAACTCAGAGACGGAGTGGGTGGCGTCGATGTCTGCAGCGGGAACCTCTGCAGGGGAAGACAACAGGTTAGTGACCGCGTTTAGCTTGAGCACAAACGTGTAGGTCACTAACCTGGTCTCAATGTTCAGTTCTGGTCCAGAGGCTGAGGTATAACCCAGCTGACGGGTTGCTCAGAGCGTCCCAGACGCAGGTGTATCGGAGGTCAGAGGACAGGTTCAGGTTAGTACACAAGCAGGCAGGTAGTCAGGTCAGGCACAAATCAGTAAACGGGTCAGACAAACAGAATCAGATGGGAACAGACAGGCTCAGAAGTCGAGAGGCAGACAGGTCAGGATCAGGAAGTCAGGACGGGTAGAACGCTGGAATAAATCTCACAAAATGCTCGAAATAATCTGGCACTGATGTCTGGTTTGAAAGCTGGTTATATACTAGTGGGAACAGGTGGAACAGATCTGAGGAGATGAGGAATGGGCGGAGCTAAGCAGGTGTGTGACAAGAGTAATCAAACCAGGCATCAGTGCCGAAATCATGATAGCTGACTGAATTTAACTTTTGTTTTTGAATCTAACAGATTCTTTGGCTGGGTCGTTCTAACCCATGAACGTGCTTTAATCTAAACTGCAGTCCTCAAGGACCAGTAACCTGGATGTTTTAGATTTGCCCTGGCTCTAACAAAGCCGAATCAGTTTGATTAATCGCTTCCTCAGCAGCTTATGCAGAGTTCTACTAATTACCCATTTACATGATTTAGCTCAGTCAGATTGGCTAAATATGACGTGTAAACATCAATAATCATGTCTTGCCACAGATTTGCTATTGGATTCGGATCTGTATTTCGGCTTGGCCACTCTAACACATAAATAGTGTTTGATCTAAATGATTTCTTTGCAGCTCTAGCTGTATGTATACAATCGTATTGTTGAAAGCGTACCTCAGTCTCTAGTCTTTTGCAGCCTCTAACAGGTTTTTGATCTGAATTCCCCTGCATCTAGCTCCGTCCATCTTCCTTTCCACTTTGACCAGCTTCCCTGTACCAGTTTAAAAGAAGAGCGTCCCAACAGCATAATGCTGCCACCATCATGCTTCCCTACTGGGATGGATTGTTAGGTGTTAGTTAGGATTGTGGGGAGTTAGTTTTCTGCTATACACAATGTTTTAGATGTAGGGCCAAAGGTTCAGTTTTGTTCTCATGAGTACAGAGCGCCTTCATCCACATGTTTTCTGCGTACCCATGGCATATGGACAGAGCTCTTTATGGATGTTTTTCCAACGGTCACCTTCTCCTTAGCGCTCTTCCATAAAGACCGGATTTTAGAGAACATGTCTGATAGTTGTCTTGTCAAAGGATTCTCCCACCTTAGCTGTGACATGACAATTCTTGACACCAACTAAGCAAGAATCGTTTCAAAACTTAGTTCAAACTCTACATCAAACCTTGCAACAATACAAAATTAATAATTTATCATAAATTTTACATTTCAGAGTATAAAATAAAATATAATCATTGTAATACTGTTATAAGCCAATAGGAGAGCAACAGCAATGTCTAGATAAGAGTCTCCCAAGCTATTACAGTACAGGAAGAAATGAAAAAAGAAAAAAAACAAAACAGCAGCCAGGAGATTGTGTGAACTGTAACACAAGCAGTGCTGAGCCTCGTGAGAGTTTGGCATATCTGTGAAGCTGGAAGCAACATCCAGGAAATAGTGCATGTCCTTTTCTCTGTGCGCTTTTGTTTGATAAAGATCAGAAAATGTGGAGCAATTCAAATTACCGCAGATCTAGATAACACGAAGCCTTGGAGCTAAGCTGTCATGAGCACAAAACACCCCAAGGCGGAGAGAGACCTACTGAAACCCATCTTCTCTGACTTTTTCTCTTTCTTTCCTCCTCGGAGACAGACGTTGCTCTTTTGAAATCGTGCCAACGAAGGCTGGCCCAAATCATTGCAGCTGAAGTTTTACAAGCTCAGAGCTCACAAACAGGAAGGGAGATTAGCAAAAGGGGCGCTCGGTGCTGCTGGCTTTGTTTCTCTCTATATATAGCTGTCAGCGAGATCGTTTATACCTCGTCTCTGGCAAATATCAATAGACATTCCTAAGTACCGAGCGAGCGTTTTTTGAAAGAGGGCTGCATGGAATGAGAAAAGATTTTTAAAAAAACGTGCAAAGAAACAGCCTGAAGGAGCAAGAGCCATGACGTCACACAGAGAGCTGTCTCGGGTATTGCCTGATAAAAGATACTGATGATTATCTTTATGACTCAAACTGTTATTTGAGCCATTTTGATGTTGGGAGACTTTTCGCCTTTTTTTAGAGAGCGACCCTCGCTCCTGACCAAGTTTTGCTTTAGAGCTCCAGAACAGCATGTCGCTCGACTACGTTTAGCAGTAAAGATCCTACACTAATTTCCTGTCGTGTTGATGTTAAGAATCAGTTTCTTTTCATAAATACTGTTAACGTAACGAATCTCAGTGGCGACTACTGCTTTTTTTCCCCTCCCTCCTGTAAAAGTCTGCATGAAAAAAAACAACAACCCAAAGGCAGGTGCAGACCAAACGGAAGACGTCTGGAGCGAAAATGGGAACTGTGAGGCATGTACTACCTGGGAATGATGCCAACTGCTGACAAAAGGCTTTACTGCACGCCTCTGAGAGAAGCCTTTAACTCACTGGCTTCACGACAACTCGGCACAAAACTGTTTGGCCAGCAGCAGATAAATCTGTCGACCCTTTTAGCGTTGTTACCAGAAAGCATGTAAGTACTCATTTCTAATTTCTTTGGTCAATAGCAGCTCTCTGTTTTTTTTTTTTTTTTTGTTTCTCGTCCAGTCAAACGAGAGGTCTATCTGACGACACACAATCTACATCTCACATGGCTGCTGCACTTCTGAGTTTAATTAGCCAACTGTAACTCTGTGTCGGAGCTAAACACTCTCCCTGCTTACGCCGTAATCAGCGTGGCTCTTTGTAAATTTACGGGGATGCGTGGAAACAGGATTTTCTGTCTTAGTGATTTCTTTTCCTGCCTTCTTTTCTGTGCTTCTTGGCAGTCGGGTGAAAGTGGGCAGGGAGAGAGTAGGGCATGGCCCAAAAGCTGCTCTCAAGCCCCAGCCCCTGTTCAAGTGGGGTTGCTCGCTTACACACGGCTCAGCCTTTCCCTCGTTCCTCAGGCGAAAGAAAGAGGGGCGGAATTGCGTTCTTTTCTTCTTTTTCAACCAACATTTTTCTTTTTTTTTTTCTTTTTTCTTCTCCCATCAACACCTTTTGCTTATTACCCGTGCACGATCGCTAGCCTGATATTGACAAAAAAAAAGAGGTCAGGTATTTCTAATTTCTTATTCTGGTTCAGTTTGGGCCTTCATAATCCTTTTGTATGGAGGTCTCCTTGTATTTGTGCCTGCTGGGGTTTCGCACATCTTTTCATTTTACCTTCTGTATAGCACAAATCTCTCTTTTTCATAAATATGAAGAGTTTTTATTTTATTAAGACCAATTTGCACTTTGAATAATGCAGTCTTGTTTGAATGCATTGTTTCTGGCCAAGGTTTTAGCCCTTCGTGTTTCTACGAAGGATTTTCTTTACGTCATTGTGGCACTTTAAGAATAAAAGACAGCTCTATTGATTTTGTTACTCTCTTTTAACAAACTATTTTAGGTGTAATTTACAAATCCCAGCCTCAAACCCCCAAAAATCGGTGGTTATTAAACAGGAAATTATGAATAATGAAAGGTGCTTAAATGCATAAAATCTACAACGAGAGGCAACATCAAATTTGTTGTTACGCAAAACAAACAGACCTTTTAGGATCTTCCAAATGTTTTTTTTTATTATTATTATTCCCTAAAATGCTCTTGGATGTTGCTATTTGGAAAACCTGTTTTCAAAACCAGTGCAAACCAGATCTTTCCTTGGAAAAGTGCTCTGCGCATACAGAGGCTTGTGTTACCATGATGAGGAAACTCTGCTTCAGGTAAAATGGGGTTTATCTGTTTGGACTGCTTTTATAACCACAGAAGCAGCAAAAAGTACATATTCAGTCTGTTAAATCCACAGGGAAAAAAGTGCTTTTATTCTTTCCTTTCATACAACTCAGTTTAACATCTAACTGAAGCATTTGCATTCCATTTGCTTAGGTTTACATATGTCACTCGATAGAAACTCGTGGAAGCCAGCTTATGGTGTCACCAGGTTTTGAGCTTCCATCTGAATGTATGATACAAACATGTTATTGCGTACAGTAATGCACAAAAAGGGTGAATGAAGAAAAAGAAAGTGGGTGGGAGCAGGGAGAGAAAAAAATGAGGCTATTTCCTCCTCCCCTGAAGTTCTCCTCAGATGAACTTGCCATACAGCCTGATGACATGTTGTTTGGAAAGCCACGTCTTCCGCTATTTGTCTTTCTCTCCTCCCCATGGCTGGTTTGACTCTGTGGTCGTCAGGATCAAAGTCTCATTTTGCCTTTTTGCTTTCATCGGGTCAGACTGCACACACTTAATCAGCTCTTCCTGTTAGCAAAACTGTTTCAGGGCCTATAAACACCACTTGATCAAACTGGTTGGAGCACCGCCGTCTTACAAAGGGCTACCAGGAGAAACCATTAAGCAAAAGCTGTGAGAGATCTCTTTAGACAGACTCTAAATAGTCCACCAGGGTTTTGCCATCTGTCTTTATCTTTGTGGCAAGTTTTCCATTAAACGGCTGATTCAAGGCTGACAGTGGTTTACTCGACACACTTTAAAACGCTGCCTTATGATCATCAAAGCCGCTGCACTGATTTCAAGCAACTAACCCATCAGCAAAACCATTAAACATACTTGGAGACTTTCACACCCCAGATCTCTGACAATATATCTGTTTATGCAGAAAAATAGTACACTAGCGAGAACAGTGGATAGTGGATACTGAAAATGACCACTGAGAAGTTAACAGTGTTTATGAAAATAAACTGATTCTTAATATCAACACAACAGGAAATTGTAATAAACATAAAACAGACCGTCACAGACTACTTTAAGTAACTACATATGACGTAACAATGCATTCACAGTACACATCTGCGGAACCAGCCTCAGTAGTGGTCTAAAATATTATTTCAAACAGCCCTAAAAGGTTTTGTTTTATTAGCGGTAACTTTGTCAGCATTTACCATTCAGACTGGTCAGCGTAAAAAAAAAAAACTATTACAGGAGTCTGGTATAAAAACTTATAGACACATTTCAAGTGGTTAGTGGGCAAGCTGTGTAGCGTTAGCACAAATACTAAAAACCAAACTAAAGCAAGCTTTTGTCATTGTTACTACATCAGCCAATCACAGACCTGATGTTAGAGTGGGCACTGGCAACATATTCCTACATGCAGTGGAAACCAGGAAACAATGGTAGCCATTAATAGCCACAATCAAAAGCTATCTCCACAAAGAATGGATATTAAAGTTAAAATGCTATTTGCTAATTTTTTTTGGAACTGCTAGCATGCTAACACTAGCTTTTCCAACTTATGACTTGTGATGCTTCAAGTGAATTATGTGTGCAGCTTGTGGACCAGCACTCTTAAAGGTAAACAAATTGTCTATTGCAGAGCAAATGCAGATAAAACATGTGTAAGCTTCCATTTTTTTTTTTTTTACTTTACATTGAATAATATAGTCACAGCTGCACCGTAGTCTTTAAAATACTGGAGAACTAGGGATGACCTAAATAAATTAACTACTTATACTAGCATCTTAAGCTGCTTCTTCTGAGGCGTATCGGTACCTAAATAGTCATAATAGGTGTTTTGATGTTTTATGCACCTCTAAGTAGACCTGCAGTCAGGTCAGGGTTTTAATAGCACACATTACCAGGCTCTGCTTCCAATATGATTGCTAGGAGAGCAAGGCGGTGAAAGCCAGCTGCTATATTTTAAAGGTATAAAATGTAACTGAATTTGGTGTTGATTTGATTTGTGTTTTCTGTGCTAGTCATCCATAAGACAGTAAATATTATCATGTATTTTACTACTGTGTAGTTTTAGTGTTCAGGTGTAGGTTGCAAGTGCAGTGACGGAAAAATAAGCTTGTCATTATAAGTGATTTGCTATAGTAAAGGGACATCAATATGTTATTTTTTATCTCTGAAACTGGAAATCACTGGTTGTTTTCTCAGCAGTGCTATTAATACTTTTTCTCCATGTTTTTTGTTTTTGTTTTTCTGTGGCGGTCAGTTGTAGCCTAGCTAAGAAAGACGTGGGATAAGGATTTTCCTCTGTGGCCTTTTTTTGACAGAGGAAAAGAAGCAAACGTTCAGGGCTCGCTCACATCCCTTAGCTATCTGTCTTGATTCTTTGTTCACGGCACGTAACAATGGGACAATTTATCACTGGAACGGCCCTATTTCACTTTGGGTGAATGTTCAACATGCACTTGAGGAAGCGAGGCTTCATTTGGATATGTGAGCTGCTGCGAAGAGTGCAACAAGTGGTAAAGCCTGGCAGGGACGTGTTCATAAGTGTCTGATTATAAAAGTAGACGGAGAGGAAGAAAAGTTTCTAAACCGCGAGCAGCTTATTCAAAAATACAGCTTGCTTAACATGAATAGCCGTAAAAAGAAACCGCTTGACTGAAGTTTCCACCACCATCGGTTCAACCCAGAATCAAATCTAAAGTAATGCTTCCAGGAATTAAATGAATGCATAAATAGTAATGGCCGGTTATTTTACATTTGACCCACACATTTATTTGACAGATTTTAAGTTGGTTGGGCTGCATGTAGGATGTTATTAAAAAAAAAAACACGTATAATGATCATGACCTGACAATAATTTAGTCTAATGTACAAATAATTAGGTAAATTCCAGATAAAGCCTGTGTCTGTTGAGAAAAAAGTCTGTATTATTACATTTTAGGCAAGAATGAAGAACAACACAGGTTTTGCGAGAAATTATAAAAAGGACTAATTTATGTCAGATAGAACTTCTAGACAAATCAACTGGTTGGTCCAAAGTACCTGGCAGTTTACGCCTAAAAGCTAATTAACTACAGAAACTGAGTTTCACAGCTCAATTTTAGTATTTTAAATGGAAAGCATAGAATCAGTGTTTGTTCTTTAGAAAAAATATAATTTTTTACATGTTTAAACACTTAGCTCAGTGATGGTCTGAACATCCAGGCAACGTGCAACAGCACCAGGCCCTGCTGTGTAGCTTTGTACCCATTCTCTGATGTGACTCCCTTTCATTGCTTATGTTCTGTCTTTCTTCAATCACCTTAGTGAGGAATTTTGCAAAACAAATATACAATATTGACCATATTTCTTTAGGAAGGTTTAGCTTGGCAGTAAGGCAATGCGAGTTTTCTGCACCGTAACTCTCGGATCAGGCAAAACGGAAGCAAACTCAGCCGTAGTACACTGTGGAGTTCGGTTTAATTTAGTTCATCGATTTATTTTAAACTAAGTTAAAAGGAAAAGAAAAGCAAAAAAAAAAAAAAAAGCAAGAACAAAGTCTATCAGACTTGCACAACAGACTCTGTGACAAGGAGCAGATAGAAGCAAAAACTTAGTATTCCCTGCCCCATTTATGATTATATAACTTTCTTAAGTCATTTATATACCAATTAAAACATAAGCACTACCATCCCAAACTTCCAGTTTCAATATTAAACAAGCAAAGATTTGTAATTTCAGCAATCAATGGTTAAATCCAACGTGACAGAAGAGTACAAGGCGCAAACTTCGCTACACCCTATCCTCAGCTTTGTATTGCTACAAAACTTCTTTTTTGCATAAATCTTTACTTTCATCTATATCTTGGCTTCGTCCCAAGCGATCATACAACAACTACATTCGTTGCATCAGTGTAGAGGTTTAAATATCACTTCTGGTTGGTAAATAGTTGCTGAAATATAAAGATATTGTAAAAATACTTTTAAATTAATATTCAGTGGAATAGAGATATAAATAGAATAGATTGCATAGAATCACAATAAAGCACCACCTGCGGGCTGACTGGACGGAACAGACATTAAAAGAGTAAACCCAACAAACAGAAACTTTTAATTTATATCTCCTTTGTGCTCATTATTGTAAGCTTACATTATATCATTTATTTAGACTTTTGCAAGAAATTCAGGTGCTTTATTACATGCCAAAATCTGTTTGTATAATTCTCTTCAGTGATATGGATTTTGTTTTTCTTTTATTGATTTTTGCGGCTAGAAAGCCAGAGTTTGACGAATCTGATATAGTTTAGCATCTGATTAATTCAACTCAATTAAGACATCTCGCTGCTGTCTGATGCCCTGGCCTTTTATTTTTTTCTGCCCCACTGAGCAAACCCTGCTGCCACAGCTACACGGGCTGCCAAAACACTTCAGTCTTCGACGGCATTAATTGGGTAAAAAAGGAATTCAGAATGTCAATGAAAGCCCAGCTGCCTTTCAGCTAACATGGTTCACATGTTAATTTATGCAAAGCGTCCCAGCATTTGCGCTGTTTGACCATTGCCGTCCACTATTCCAGTGTCACCTCTGCCAAAGCATGGCCCCGGCCAGACTTGGGCGCTTGCCCAGCTTGTGTCGCAGCTTCTAGCTGGCACAGTAAACACGCTTCTTTTCAATGGACTTCAAGTGGCTTTCACGCTGAGCTTAAAAAAAAAGAGCAACTTCCAGGCGTCTACCTTTAGTTCCTCTGTTAAAAAGGATCTATGGAAGAAAATCACATTTTGTTGGAAAATCATGAACGGTGGAGTCTCTCGGATAAGTCCCAAACAAACAACTCCTTTGACTAACTCTTAACATTCCCTTGGCTGTACCATAAGTCCGTGGAAAAGACAGGCCGAGCTTACAGGCAGGCTGAGCAAAGAGTAAGCAGTCCATATGCTGCGCCACAGATGTTAGGCATAGCTGCCAGACAACTGCCTTAAATGGAAAATCCACTTTAAAGGTATCTTTTGTTCTCTTTTTCCTACTTTTGAAGACTGCACTGGTGAAATTGTACCTGAATTGAACTGTACGGCTTTCTGGAAAAAAGTCCAAGCCAAGATCTTAAAGTTAAAAAAAAAAAGTTAAGCACTATTATACCATATTATGTACTAACTGTTCTAAACTGATGTTGTCCATGTTGTTGGATAGACCAAAATAGACCACATTTGGGATTAAGGAATGTTTAACATGTAGGTCATTAAGGAGGAATATTAATTTGTCAGTCCTTTTCATCGTCTGCTGAAAAGCTTTGAGTCTATAGACATTTTCCAGTTATCCAGTTTTGGCCATTGTGAGCACAGCGCTCGTCAGACACTGGTAAATATCTTTACTTACCTTTATGATGAACTCATATTTTATGGCATCAGCATAATCTAACACTGAGAATAAAAAAAAACAACAACCTTCAATTTAAGTAAATTTGTTCAGTGGAGAAAAAAAGCCCATAGTAGATTAAGAACTTTATGTTTTCCGCCAAATCCTAGAGGCCAAATTAGCACTCCTGTTGTAGAACCTTCTTTTACCTGTAAGATGGCATTATCTTCAACTTTAACATTTCCCAGGTTTAGAGTATATGGAGGGATGGACTTCTGTTACTTCCTCTTTGTGCTTGTGGCTGAAAACTGAAAATCATTGGGTTATCGTTGAGTTTTTCAGTGAGATAATGATCCGAAACTTGTGAATAAATTAACACAGAAACAGTTCGCGCCTCCTTTCGGGTAGCCGCAAACGTTTTCTAAACATTTTAGGTCAGGCGACTGCGAGGGCCATAGATGAAGGTGGATTTTGTGTGTGGTGAAACATGTGTTATTTGGCCCCGTGTGGAAAGATAAACTTAGTTCCTCGTCCAGTTTTGTTTGTCAGAGTTCCAGCTGGTTTCAACATTTTTTATCGCTCTGACTGTATATATGAACAAGCTCAGACAAGCCGTTCTTTTCTTGTAGACGTTTCTCTCTTCTCTTGTTTTTCTTATTTGCAACACTGGCAAAGAGAAATGAGCCTCGTGTCACGTCATATTAATGCCCAAGGTAAAACAGGAAGCCATGGGCTGTTAATTGAATCGAGACCCTCTCATCTCTTCATTGTTGTCCTAATGAAGGATTTTTATTAAGATGTTTTAAATATCCTTAATGGGCATGCCAGGCTATGCTGTAAATAACCAGTTATCTGCTAAGGTAAAATAAGTCCTGAAAGTATGTATTTTGACAGTATCTGTTGGTGTGTTTGTGACAATATGTGGAAAAAGTAACACTTTTAAACACAGCAGTTTCCAGTCGCATTAAAAAGCTCAATGCAATACAATTCTCTCATATTCTGCTTACACTTACATTGATATTACAATGATCATTTTGTGAAGATAAGTGCTGTAACTGAAGATTAATTTTCATTTCTTTGTGTGTGTCTCATAGGTTAAAAAAAGCCATGTTTCCACCCCTGCCTGCAAAACTATCTGTCCTTAAGGCTGAGGTAGTAGATTGAATAGTTGTGGGGTCAACGTCCTCCTTTTGAGATAACTATACAATCTACTGTCTTTCCAAAGGAAACAGAATAAGCTGCGGACGGACACGAGGCTTCGTGCAAAGTGGAAGCCTCTTTGGTTAAGGAATGCTCAGCTGAAAGGCACCACTACACCTCTGAGGATAAACTCAAGCATAACATTATCATTACCCGGCTGCCAGATGCTGAAAGGCAGATTTACACTGCCTTTTATAGCACTTATGTAAGAAAGTTTATTTTTTTTCTTGTTTTTTTTTTGTTTTAAAGAAGACAGACATGTGCTGGAAGTTGAGCCTGGCAAGGTGAGGTAGTAGGTTGTATAGTTTGTGGGATGGAGCGGATCCTACTCAGGTGATAACTATACAGTCTATTACCTTCCTTGAAAGGTACAATGAATGCTTGGAATCCCTTCTCCACGGTTTACTGTGTAACAGAGCCTCTCTAATGCCACCATGTGGCCAAAACACTGTGAAGTCTCTGCAGTACGTATCTGAGCAGATGCATTGTACTTTGAATTTAAATTGTACTTTGAGTTAAAGATGTGCAATCCATTGCATATTGTGGGAATGTATGGATTTGATTTTTGCTTTTAGATGTTCAATAACTGCGGAAATCATCAGTCACTGTTTCTTCTATTTAGTCTGTGGTAGAAAGTGACGAAGTGTGTACTTTATATTTGTATTATTGACATTCATGACCTTTGAGCAAAATGAATAACCAGAATGTGACATTAAACTTTGAGGGGAGAAAAAAAGTGATTTTCATTCTCTTTTTCCCCAGCCATGAATCTAAGACTGAAAAAAAAATGCAAAATGACCAAAACCAAAGATGCTGCTGTTTTGTTTGTGCCACTTCAAATGTGACATGCAATTTATTTAGCAAACTTTCAAATAAACTTTTGCATAAATCTCTGATAAGAGGAGAGAAACATTTTTCTGTGATTAAATTTGTTTTGTTTGTTTCTGTTTGGAAGTTGTTGTGTGTTTGCCATGAAGCTCCTCATTGTCTTCATGTCGTCTCTCACGGAGGCGGGCCTGAAGTATAACCAGCTGTTACGGTTGCCCAGGGTCCTATATTGGCCCGTGGGCCCTAAGAGAGCTCATATCAAGACATGACAAAGGAAAAATGGAACAAATGCCTGGTAAAATTCCAGGCGTATCTGTGTTAGTTTGAAATTTATGTGGCTAGAGTCGAAACTCCAACAAACATAATTCAATAATAAAGTTGCCAGGTAAAAAAAGAAAAACACATCCCAAAAAAACCCTCTTAAATTCAGTATTTACTGCAAACGAGAGTTTAGTAGCATCTGCTTGTGGGGCCCCAAAGGACATTCTTCTTGGGGCCTCACGCAGCCTGGGGTCGGTTGTCTCTTTCAGTCTGAATTTATTCTTTAACCTTGTTTGCAGTCGTGCCTCCAGAAATGTTTCATAGGGGTGGCCAGATGGTGCCACTTAAACTCTTGGGGTCGCACTGAAACTAAAAGCCATAATTTCAGGATTTTATTTTACTGTTATAGTAAAGCTGCCTGTAGAAAAATATCAAAAAGACTTAAGTAAACACCTACTAATATCTTTTGGTTTTCAGTGTTTGTTTTTTTGGATGTTTAATGTTCCTAATGATCTAATGTGCATTGAATCATAACAGTACAGTTAACATTTTGAGTTGAACAACCGTTCCTTTTTATTGTTTAATTATATTTAGAATAAGGTGTACCTTTATTCATTTATTGGAATATAAAACACTCAGGGGAAAGTAGATAATGGCACAAATAAAAGTGCAAAAGAAGATCAGGAAGAGTTGCTGCCCTACTGCATGTGCACAGTGGGATGAAATGCTAAACTAATGCTACTATAACTTACACTGGCCAGTGGGGTGGCCAGGACTTGGCAACGGGGGGGGGGGGGGGGGTCATGGCCACCCCTGGCCACCCCCTGGTGGCGCCACTGCTTGTTTGTCAAACCATGTGAAAGGTGTAGAAGGGTCGTCACCATGCCATGTTCAGCTAACCAAAAAGTTAGACTGAGCGCCTCTAGCAGCAGGGGGCGTTGCTCCTTTACGAGTGCTGGCAGGGAGCGGGGTGTGCGTGTGAGCGCCACAGCGAGTGTCCAGAAGCAGGCAGCCTGTGTGCGTGCATGTGTGCACAGTTAGCAGCCAGTGCAGGGATATATGAGCGAGACTGAAGTCAGCAATAAAACCTGAGTGCTGACAGAGAATGTGCATATTCTGACAGCCACAAACGCGGCGAATCCTCGAGCTCCTCGACTGCAGGAAGTTAAGCAAGCAGCAGCTTTGGCCTTAAGTAGCACTTCTCAGCTTCAATCTGGAGGCTTGAGCGACAAAAACCAGCCAGAAAGAGTGAGCGTCGTGACCACGAAGAGAACATTTTAAGAGAACAATACATGAGAGTTGCACTGTACCAGGCAGCAACAGGAGGAACGCAGCTGTTGAGGTGTTGAGGTCTACCAAATCACAGAGTCACCCAGGAAGAAACCAGGCATATGGTGAACCACAGGCTGGTGATGATAAGGGACAGACTGCAGAGGGAATTTCTGCTGCGACGTCAGTAAGTAATCAGGAAGAGGCAGACAACGGCAGGGACCCTCTGCCAGCTTCTGGCAATGGTGGCGAAAAACGTTTTGTTTTTACTGCGGTCAAAAATGAATGATCATTTAAAAAAAACTGTGCTCTCACCAAAAAAATAAAAAAGTCAGACACTAAAGATCATATCGTATCCTGCTCCTGTAGCCAGTTTGCTAAATGAAACTGGAAAACTTTAGAGCACAGCTTTAAGGGAGGAAGGGAGTGGTTTCGTGTTTATTCAAAACTCTACTTGAAACAGCTCAAGTTCTGGTATTTGCACCTCTTCTCTTTTTTGTCTGTGGTTGACAATATTTTCATTGCATATTGTATTTCCACATGATGTTTGTTCTTGATGATATTACTGTATTATGTACAGTGCATAAAACACCCAAGCAATGCAATGCTGCCAACTCCTGGGATGGCATTAACATGCTTGAGGCTACCCCCATTTCCCTCTGGATAAGGTCAGGGTATACCCAACATAATGTTAGCTTAATAAGAACACATATTAGGACGCAAGACCGGTGGACCACAGGACGTGTGTCCAAGAATTTTGGTCTTTGTCCTTGTGTGCATTTGCAAACTGTAATCTGTCATTTTTATGTTGGAGAGAGAGAATAATGACACGAAGGAGTCTAACCAAGTAAACAAAGCAGAACCAAGAACCTACTAAGAAATACATTATCGGCCCACAAAAAGAAGAGTTGATATAAACAAATACTAAAGGAAAAATAAACTATGTTCCAGAAAATACAGCAACATCAAAACACCTGATGCTCACTACATTAAGAAATAATAAAAAAAAAACATTTTAAAATAAAAATGAGTAATAGGGATTAAAAAAACTAACTAAAATCTGCGCTATATACAAGGGCTGGACGATAATTCAATAACAATACATATCGATCGAGGGACTTGTGGTTCAATAGAATTAAAGGGGTGAATAAAAAGTTCAATAGAAGAACAGTTTTCCTTCCTTTTGTATTCTAGCCTATCAACATTACAGTCATTATATCCTCCCAACCAATTACAAACATTCAGACAGAAGTTCAGAAAGCACATGCTTTTCTTTTTTTCTTTGTTTTGGTAAAGGATTGCTTGAAAAAACAGTTTGTGTTTGAATTCAGTGTTCTTTATTTAAAAATAGGCCCTTAAGCAGCAGCATAAAATGCCCAGGGCTGCACATGAAATATATGTTTTGTATTTTTTGATCATTATTAATATTGATCAATATGACTTCTGCTTTATAAACATGCTTTTTTCCATATCATCCAGCCCCACTATATAGTATATGAATAAACTGACCTGAGCTATATTGAATCAAATTGAACTGAAAAAAGCTTAATGTATTTTTATACATTGTAAGTTCATGGCTTTAACTGTATTCATTGGTCCTCTTGTACCTAATTTAAGATTAAACAGGTGTTAAATAAGATTTCAAAAAGGAGAAGTTTGTTGGAGATCAGTTCTAAAGAAAGAATATATCCACATGACTACAAACTGAGCCAGCAGATTTTGAGGAACAAGCTTGTGATAAGGATAAACACAGCATAAGAACCCATCAGAACAGTATATTCGGCACTTTCATTTGTAACCACTCAAAACACTTAAATTATTCTAAACTAATATTTCTAATATGTTTCATACACCTTTGGTTGTTTGTGATTGTTTACTGTGATCGATAATAATAATACTCAGTATTTGAAAATCGATCTATTTTTTATACCCAATTCAATTCAATTAAATTTTATTTATATAGCGCCAATTCATGAAACATGTCATCTCAAGGCACTTTACAAAGTCAAGTTCAATCATATTACACAGATTCAAACATTATACAGAGTCAAAAAATTCCTATATAAGGGAACTAGTTGATTGCATCAAAGTCCCGACAAGCAGTATTCACTTCTGGGGAAGCGTAGAGCCACAGGGAGAGTCGTCTGCATTGTACATGGCTTTGCTGCAATCCCTCATACTGAGCAAGCATGAAGCGACAGTGGGAAGAAAAACTCCCCCATTAACGGGAAGGAAAACCTCCGGCAGAACCAGACTCAGTATGAACAGTCATCTGCCTCGACCGACTGGGGTTACAGAAGACATAGCAGAGACACAACAAGAGAGACAAAAAAGCACAGAAGCACACATTGATCCAGTAATCTGTTCTACATTAGATGGTAGTAGCGGGTGAGCCGTCTTCTCTGGATGACGTCACAGTTAACAGAACGCCAGACCAGGTGTACCTTCTATGAAGCAAAAAAAGAGAGAACAGAAAGTTAAAGCAGAAATGACAACACGTAATGCATAATTGAAGAACAGTAGAACTCTATAGAGTGAGAAAATTAGATCCTGATGTCCTCCAGGACACTTATCCAGAAAGAGCCGCGGGGGGCTGGTGCCTATCTCCAACGGTCAATCTGCGAGAGGTGGCGTTCACCCTTGACAGGTCGTCAGTCCATCACAGGGCGACACAGACATTCAGCACAGACAACCATGTGCACAACCACAGCTAAGGGCAACTTAAGCCGGGCTTACACTGTACGAGATTTTTGCCCCTTTTCGGGCCGATTCTTCAGTCGTGCGAGCATTTTTTTGAATCGGGCCGAATTTCAGCTTGATCGTACAGGGGGGGAGGAGGGGCAACTGGCTTCTTACGACTACCTCCCGATCAGGAATCGGACGGTCGGTGAAAATCAAACATGTTTGAAATTCAGTCGGCCGTCGTGAGGTTTTCGTGAGCGCATCCTGCTGTTCAAGCAGAGCTACGAGGGGGCAGAACACAGATCGTGAGCGGTGAACTTTTAAACCCCGCGGTTCCGTCGCACAGTTTGAGATGTATATAAGTACCACGACTGAAAAACTCGTACAGTGTATGCCCGGCTTTAGAGTGACCTGTTAACCTAACAGTCAGGTTTTAGTCTGTGGGAGGAAGCCGGAGTCCGCAGAAAGAACCCACATGGGCACGGGGAGTTCAGAAAGACCCCAGGTTGAACCCGGGGTTCAAACCCAGGACTTTCTGTCTGCAAGGCAAC
Source organism: Fundulus heteroclitus (assembly GCF_011125445.2). NCBI lineage: Eukaryota > Metazoa > Chordata > Actinopteri > Cyprinodontiformes > Fundulidae > Fundulus > Fundulus heteroclitus. The sequence continues at coordinate 9,121,767 of NC_046380.1, read as the reverse complement.
AGTGCCACTGTGCATATTTGATAATGTGTGAGGAAAAAAAATAATAAAAGTGCTTTGTAAAATGTTACAGTATTATAGTATGCTGCATTAACATTAACATCAAGCTTTAAACTTTAGTATTTTGATCAAACTGCCAAATTTGATGGCTCAGCTCTGGTCTCATTGTCTTCTGTGGTACTGTTAGGCAACCACATGAAGAAAGACATTTCTGTTTGCAGCTCTGCACCGTAAAACACACACATGCAAAAATAGAGAGGAAAAAAACAAAACAAAATCCAACAAACTTCACATAAAAATCACTTTACTGCTGATTTCACTTCCGATCAAGGCTGAAAACACACAATCAGCAGGTGTGGACAGTCAGCTTACTTTTATTTTTTTAATAAAGATGCAAGCTAAAAAATGGTTTGCAGTGAAGGAAATGTACTTACTGTGGGGGGTATGCGCTTTTCAAGATGAACAGATAAACACTGATATGAAACTTGCTGCTGGAACTTTAACCAGAGGCTTGCTAATCTTAATCAGATGAAAACGGCTTTCTTTGCAACAAACGTTTTGCAAAATTCAACTGATGAGAATGTAATAAGATTTGAATGAAGGTAAACTAAGAAAATGAGAGCCCCCCTCCTTTTGTCTCTTTGTTGTTTTACAAATCACTTTAAGGTTTCGCAGTGTCATCCAGAGTAAGTCTGTCCAGCTTTGGTTTCTCTAAGAACTACAGTTTTCAAGAAGGAGTTTGAAAAACGCATTTGTCTGCACAGCCGGAGAGAACCTCCGCCGGTGTTTCTCAACCTTGGTCCTCAAGAATCGGTATTCTGCGTGTCTAAGTTCGGCTCCCTGCTGCCACGCACCTCACTTTAACGAATGAGTGATCGATAGCCTTTTGCAGCAATGGTTACTATGCTGAGGAGATAATGGAATATAAATCAGGCATGCTGGAGCAGAGAGCATCTAAGACATGAAGGACTGCAGGCTCCGAGGACCAAGATTTAGAACCACTGTATTAAGTCATCAGACGTTTGAGTTAGTTGCAAAGGCAAACAACACAAAAAGGCAAGCTCAGCAAATACAAAAATAGCAGCTTTCAATTGATATTTTTTTTCATTTATTATGTGAAACAAGCTATTCAAATCAACCTGCTCCTGTTCTTCTCTTTTTTTAAGCTATTGCTTCCGAAACCCAACCACTTCTTTTGTCACTGGTGGCGACAGCTGCAACCAGGCGTTTGAAATGACTGATAAGTCTTTTACATTGCTGTGGGGGAAGTTGGCCCACACTTTTTTTTGTTTCATTTCATATTAAAAATTCTGCATCTTCTCAACTGGATTCAGGTCTGGATCTTGACTGTTCCACTTCCAAATCTTTGTTCGATTTGTTTCTTTCTGCAAACTCGGTGCCCTTGGGTCTGGGGTTTCTGAGCAGATGAATTGATGGTCCTAAAGAACAGCACGTCACAGAGGAGGACCCAAGTTTCAACTTTCAAAAACTTACAACACAATAATAGGTTTGATTCCTTCTAATTTTCACCTCAATCCTCACCTCCATGCAGGTGATCACAACATCTCCCCTGTAAGCCAGAACAACGATGAACCTAACGACTTCCCATTGCTAGAGGGTGAACCTGTTTCGGTTTAATTTGCATGTTATCTAAGACAAAACAAGGCCTTTGTTTGGGCAATAATATAAGGCTTGGAACCACTCCAGACATTTGAATTGAGAAAGCTTTCTGGATGGGAAGCGAAACACCTTCCAACTTTGGAAAAAAATTCCAGTTGTTTTTTTTTTTTTTTTTACTTTTTTTTGGAATGACCATGACTTGGATGACAGAGAATCTTCACCAGCAAATCCTGCGGTAGTTTTAAACCAGATGAACCAGAAAGCACACCTCTGAAAAACTTCTGGGTTGTCTCATCAGTCCAGAGAACATGTTTTCCTCTAAGTCTTAGGGATCATCAAGGTGTTTCCCGGCAGATGTGAGACGGGTCTCTGTGTTCTTCTGCCTTGGAACTTTCCCATCAATGCCACTTTTGCCTGGTCTCTTGTTTTCTTGTGGAATGATGAACACTGATCCTAGATCATTCAGGTTAGGGCAACGCTGGTGAAGAGGTTGTTCTAGGGTTTTTCATGACCTTCTGTTTAAACTGTCACCCCCTTGAATTCATTTTGGGGTGGCTCTCATCCCTGGGAAGGCTCCCCTCCATCCATTTACGTAATAAGATAAGATAAGAGATAAGATAAGATAGGCTTTATTGATCTCACATTGGAGAAATTCACATGTCACATCGGCTCAGTAATCAATAATCAGAAGAAGAGTGCCAAAGTAGGACAAGGTGCATCGATTATATACAGTGTGTCCTCGTTTATACAGTGGATCAAAAAAGAATAAGAATAAAAATACAAAACAGAGATAATGCAAAGGATGTCCTATGCACATATACATATGTATTGACATATATTCAGGTGGTAATAGCAGCAGAAGTCACTTCTTTCAGGATTATTGCACAGTGTATTAAATAGGATTGCACATTAAATACACATTTAATGAGTTCCCTTTTGATAGCAGATCTTCTCACGCACTTCACGGAAGTGGAGGTGAAGGCGAGTGGTGGCCTAGTGGTTAGAGCAGTGTGGTTGTGCTCTGAGAAGGTTGCAAGTACCTGGTTCAATCCCCACAGCCTACACTCTGGGTCCCTGAGCAAGACCCATAACCCACAATTGCAGCCCAGTGGCAGGCCACTGCTCCCCCAAGGGGATGGGTTAAAATGCAGAAGAGAATTTCTCCATTGTGAGATCAATGAAATTCAATTACTATTATGATGTGCTCAGACGTGTTCTGTTTTAGTGATTTCTTGATTCTACAGAAACAAGGCTTGGATGTGGCTTGTAAAATTGAACACAGCTGTTGAAATAATGTGGTTAATCACACTTAGGTAGTGATTAAATGACCTATTTTTACACAGGACCAGTTTTGTTTGGATAGCCTTCTGTTGTTAATAAATAAAAGCAGAATTTAAAAACTGCATGTTGCGTTTACCCTGGTTAAATACAAAATGTGGTCTGATGTAAAACATTGTTTGATGATCTTAAAAAAAACTGATATTGGTAATGAAGGAAATAATTTTTCAAAGCACATCGTCTTTCGTGTGGCTTCACAGATTTTTATTTTATGGAGTGTAATCCAAGTGAGAATTTGATTAAATCTATGCATTTCAGGTCTAGATTTTGAACGAATCATGCAGCTCTTGTTCCTTAAAAACACTGAAGTTGCCTTCTACTCTTCATGTTTGTATTTCTACTCTGCATTTCTCCTACTGTGTTGCCAAAATACTGCACCCAGTCCTGTTTTATCAAGAAGTAAGCTTTCTAAATAATGAGTGGTCGCATAGCAAGATGGATGTTCTTTAGCCGAGAAGAGTTGTTGCAATTTTCCATCACACCCCTATAGAGAGTGAACAAACAGACTGAGCACACAAAAAAGATTTCCGAAAAGAACGCGACAAAACTCTTCAATGGTTAATTGCTTTAATATTCACAGACACAGCAATATTATCACTAAAAAAGTATTTATTTACACACCATTATGCTTCATTGACAAATATTATCAGCATTAATATAAAAGCAATTTTTAAATATTATTACAATTTCTATATAGCTTTCTATATGAGATGAAAACCTTGGATTAGAATCAAGAGGCTGCAACATGTTCACAGATATTGCCCTTCAGTTGTCATTGGGCTCAATGATATTGTTGCAGCTCAGCATGTCGTCGCTCTTGCTGGTTTGACCTTGCTGACTTTCTCCTTCGCGAGAAGTATACCGTTCCCAGATGTTTAGGTACGCTTTCCTGATCTTCTTTACTTTAAATGCATACACGACTGGGTTCACCGCCGAATTAGCATGAGAAAGGGCGATGCCGACATGGAAAGCGATAATGCTCACCGGCTTTGACTTATTAAACAATGTGATGCAGTTCATTATGTGAAGAGGGAGCCAGGAAAGGGCGAAAAGGGCCAAAACCAGAGCCAAAGAGGACGCCAGCTGTTTCTCCCTCCTTAGGTAGTTTTGCGACTGGTTTTGGGCGCCGTTGCCTGGTTTCTGTCTGAGATTTTCTCGAATGTAGAAGAAAATGTAGCTATACAATACGGTAATCGCCAGCAATGGTGCTAAGGTGCAGAGAAAGAAGTTGAAGTACACCAGGTAATCAGCAGGAATCACACTCACAAACCTGCATTCTGAATTTGTAAAGTTGTGCGAGCTTTCATGCCATCCGAGCATGGGGGTAAAACTCAGTGGTATGGCAACAACCCAGCATGCAGCAGCCACAGAATAAGAATGCCTCCATGTTACAGTCTTTCTGTACCTATGTAGAATAGCATTTGGAAGACAAAACTTTAATTAAAACCCTGTTTTTTAAAACACTATCCCATGTAGAACATAACATTTTGGCAGGTCCTGTGACCTTATCTGCACTATTAATCATACTGAGAACATTCTTACCAGAAAGGGAGAGAGAGGCGCAGGTAACGGTCCACAGCAATGGCCGTCAGACAGAGGACCGAGACCAGGGTTAGCAGGATGACCACGCAGCTGATGAAAAGACAAGTGTGGAAGGAAGTCTTCACTTGGCCATCCACCAGTACAGCCAACGGTATAGCCACGGCGCCAACAAGAAAGTCAGCTACAGCCAGAGACACAATGAGGCAATAGGTGGGTTGTTGGATGCTTCTAGTTTTCCACAGAGCCAAAACCACCAACATGTTCCCCAGGCAGCAGCAGACAGCTATGAAGACTTCCACCGAAGTGTAAATCGCTTTTTCCAATTCCATGGAGCTTCCTGACTGGTTGATCTCGCAGGTTGATGGAGTGAGGTTCTAATGTGCAGCATGAGTGAGGGTTAGATCTTGCTCTGCTACTTATCATTCATCTCGCTCATGCAAAGCTTTTAGAGGAAGTCCTTGGCTGTAACCACTTCTCTTTCCCCCACCCCCTGTTCTCAGTCTTTCCTAATAATTTTCTTTGCTCAAAAATGTTTCACATCATTATTCTAAAAACCAGATGTATGAACATGTAATTAGTTAACTTAGCATCTACTGTGACTTGTCAGACTATCGTTGTGGACTACCAACTTACAGTTTTTATTGATTGCTTTGACCTGTTTGAAGAAACTGGCAACCTCTTAGTTTTCATCATCATCATCATTATCTCAGCAGAGCAAAATACACCTCTTGCAAATGAGTTTACCCATTTTAATTTTCCCAACCTTTTGCAACACAGTTAACGCAGATGTCATTCATGCAGTCCAAACTCCATTGCTTTAGCTGTGGTAGCCAAACAGAAACCATATGTTCCAAGCTCTTAGAAACTTCTTGATTGGAATTAAATCACTGAAGCACCTGATTGACACTTCTTTACACAATTTTTTAATTTGCAATCAGTTTGCAGGCTTTACGTAAAAGGTGCCATGTTGTGTGTTGTTCCTTGCGAGCATGGATGGTCTAAGGCAGATGAGAGTCAGAGTAAGAGGTAGATGGGTCAGGGGAAGAAGATTATGAGGAAGAGGAATCCGTGTGCGAGGTGGCGGTGTAGCTGGAAGGGCTCAAGTTACAGATGAAATTTAGGCAACTATGATTGATCATGTGGTAAATCATGGCCTTTTACTTAGAGGGGCTAGACAAAGAGTCCAACCTTTTCTCAATAGAAACACGGTTGCATCCATTGTAAGAGCTTTTCAACGGGAGAGCAGGTATTGCTGCTATACAATATATTCATCTCTATATATTCCTATAGAGGAATTCTTCAGTGCATGGAGATGGAAGGTATATGATCACCGCCCCTATGAGCAGATGCCCCTGCTCAATGCTATGACTGCTGCTGCCCATGATATAGATGCAGAGGCATGTCAAGGATGGATCAGGCATGCAAGAAGATTTTTCCCTAGGTGCACCACAATGGAAAATATTGAGTGTGATGAAGATGAGACCATGTGGTCTATTCGTCAAGAGAGAAGAGACTAGAAGAGACAGACAGCTCTAGTATCTTCTGTTGGAATATTTCATTTTTAGCCATAATCTGGAGAAAAAAAATATGAATAATCAATAAAATATGGATCACAGCATATCTGATTCTGGAGCCATTTTTTTGAAAAAGGCAAATTTGACTACAAATGACAGTGACATGTAAGCTGCGTACAGTCTTTGGCAAAATGAACCAGCAATTCTGAACTGATTTACATTGAGTGTGGTATTTTGTATTTCGTTGCCCCTTGTGTAATGAGGATCAACTTCTCAAGGGTCTTCATTAAATGTGAGGGCAATTGTACTGGCCTGTAGCTGCTGAGGTCCTTTGAATCAAGAATCAATCAAGAGTCTTTATTTTCACTTCGTAACCCAAAGGAAATGTTTTTTTTTTTTTTAATTGCAAAAACTGAGTTGTTCTAGATACATAAGCATGTGAAAAAACAGTGTGAATAATAATAAATAAATAATAAAGAACATGTAACAGGGGCTGCACAGTGTTGCAGTGGTTAGTGCTGTTGTCATGCAGCAAGAAGGTCCTGAGTTCGAGACCTACCCTTATATTATGCCTGTATTTACCCATATATTTATTGACTGATTAAAACAAAAAGCTAAGCTAAGCGTAGGACACACGTATGCTGCTTTGCTGCGCTTACATGCTGCATTTCCACCTTCACATAAAAAAATCATGTGGATAATTCATGTGTAAGTCAGAGAATATTAGTAAACAAGCATAGTGAAGACCGAGGATGGCAGACGCTCTCCATCCAATCTGACTGAGGTTGAACTAGTTTGCAAAGAACAATAGGCCATATTATACGTCTCTTGAGATGGAAAGCTGGTAGAAAGGCATCAAAAGAAATGCAGCAATAATTGACATAAAAAGTTATTCAAAGTACAGACTCTTTTAAAACCCCTTGCTTGATTAACACCTACACTTTTCACTCCTGTATTACTTTGTGTTGGTGTTGGCCAACGACATAAAATCCCTGTAAAACACATTGGAGTTTGTGGCTGTAACATAATAAAATATAGAAACGTTTTAGGGGTATGGATACTTTTGCAAAGCACTGTACTTCATGAATTGTAGGCTGTAATTTCTATCTTCTAAGCAACTCATCTCTTCTGTTTAGTGTCCTTCATTAATTTTATTAATTCAAGCACTTGTCAGTTAAAGTGCTGAGATTCACACTGATTATGTCGAACAGAGACAGCAAAGTGCCAGGATGAAATTAATACAGTATTAACCAGGATCCTTGGCAAGAACCTTGAAAATAACTTTTCTTTACAACCAGTAATTGTAACGTTCTGTTGTGGTTCAGGTTATTTTTTCAGTTTAGCCACTTTTCTGTCTTAGGATTTATTTCTGTTTTCTTGTTTTGTATTGGATTTATGCTTAGCCTGTTTTAGTCTTATTAGTTTTTATTTCAGCTCGTGTCTGTTTAGTCTTTGTCTTGTTTTCTACCTTAGGTTTATTGTCTATTAGTCTGTGTGCTCCTTTTATCATCTCCACCTGTTTTGGTTAATTAGTCCCGCCCTGCTCTCCTGTTCCGTTCCGTGTTATCTTCACGTGCAATCTACTCGGTAAGAGCACTTCACCCATGTCTGTTCAAGTTTAGCCTGCCTGTCAGTTTTGCCCGTTCAGTTTTCTGTTCGCCTGTTTTTGGAGTTTGTTCTATTGCTTGCCTGAAAGCCAGCTCTTTTTGCCTCCTGGATTTTTTGTTAATAAACCCCTTTTTAAGCATCAGCTCTGTGTCCGGCTAACATTTGGGTTCTTTCTTTACAATTCATTACAGTAATAGCTAAATTGTCATGTTGTTGATCTTGCACAGGCACTAGCGGACCCCTGCAAGACAAAAATTAAATTATTTTCTTCAGTTTTTAGATGATAATACTTGTCAACCAAAGGCGTATTATCAATTTATTTGTTATGACTCAATGCAATGTTGTGGTTATTGGCAATGGCTATTTGTAAATGTTTTCAGTTTTTAAATTACGACTTTTTCTGGATGCAATATATGCAATATATTATGTAAGACAATAACACAGTGCATGATCGACTGTTTCTATTTACAAAATAGCCTTAGACAAGAAATTAGGGGTAAGATGTTCATGGGAAATTAGTACTTGATGAAATTACAAAGAAAGGAATTACTCTTAATTGAATTACTAACAGGAAATTGCTCTAACATAAAGGGTAGATTTTACATAAGTAGAATTGATGCTACATGTTGACATAAAGCAAGCTTCAAAACAAAAAATCTAAACAGCATCACAAAAAAAGATAAAGAGCATTATGCTAACATTGATACAGTTGAGTCACAATTTTTGATCCATTCTGCTGTGTTGCACCTTTTGTTTTTCATTATCTTATTGCCTCTATATTTGTATCTCCTGAAATAATAAGTTTATGCATACTGTGATAGTGAAGACAGAGACATAATAAAATAAATTGGAAGTTAGCAATTTAATTATCTATGACAAAGTCCGGGATGACAGAGCAAGTGCTAAAAAAAACTCCAGACTCATCAAGTTCCTTCACTCCCTTTAGATTTATTTGATCTTAAAGGATCTATTTACAGCGAGGCTGCCCATCTGCTTCCCTAAGCAACTAAAGACCATTGAAGTGATTGCTTGCTTGGTGATACTATCTGCCTTTCTACAAAGTCTTTGTACTCTTAAACTTATTTTGAATTTTTTCTTTTTTTTAACCTTCCTGGCAGTTGAAGTTGACAGTTTAATCTGGATTATTTGTTGTTGTATTTTTGGTCCTCAAAAGAGGCCCGAAAAGATTAATATGTTTAAAATTATTTTAAGCCTGGTATCCTCTCTGCATTTATATTGGAAATATAAATGCAGAGAGGATCACAAAGGATCTCCTTTAATTCTACTTTGTTTGCTACCCTCTGCTGGCAAGGCTAGAAGTTCTGTGTAAAAAATCACAAGTTTTGATTCAAACCTACCAGTCTAAAAATGTCTGGTTAAAACACATAAATGTCATCTCAAGGCACTTGAGATGAGATGTATCTTGGCAAGCAGCATTCACTCCTCCTGAACGAGCATAGAGCCACAGTGGACAGTTGCCTGCATTGTTGATGGCTTTGCAGCAATCCCTCATACTGAGCATGCATGAAGTGACAGTGGAGAGGAAAACTCCCCTTTAACCTCCAACAGAACCAGGCTCAGTGTGAACGCTCATCTGCCTCGACCCACTGGGGGTTAGAGAAGACAGAGCAGAGACACAGAAGCTCAGATTGATCCAGGAGTACTTTCTATGTTATATGGTGATAGCGGATGATATGTCTCCCCTGGATGATGTCACAGCTAACAGAACGCCAGACCAGGTGTACCTACTATGAAGAGGAAAGAATGACACGGAATAAAAAGGTAAAAGTATCAGCAAACAATGCAAATTGGAGAACAGTAGGAGAACTCAGCAGAGTGAGAAAAATAGACCCTGATGTCCTCAAGCAGCCTAAGCCTATAGCAGCATATCTATAGAGATAGTTAAGGGTAACATAAGCCACTCTAACTATAAGCTTTGTCCAAAAGCCTCGTCTGAAAAGTAGACAGGGTGTCTGCCTCATGGACCAAAACTAATAATGATGGATGGATGGATGGATGGATGGATGGATGGATGGATGGATGGATTATCTTATCTTATACTTTAAAGGTGGAACTTTTTAGTCAGAGGACGTTAAGTATTTCTTATTAGGTGAAGATTCACCATGTTTTATTCAGTCATCTCCCAGTTTATAGTTCTCGGCAGAGGAACTTGGTGTTATTATTTGCAGACAAAAAAAAATTAAACCTGGCCATTCATGCCGAATGTCATAGTGTTTTACAGAGTTTGCTCTCATACACATTATTAAATACAACATTAGTGGAAATATCTATTTATACTTGAAGTACATACTTCCGCTTTCAATGTCTCCATGAAGACAAACAGAGAAAGAGCCTTTTTAAGTGTCTGCATTTGTTGTCTTTGCTTTCTCCACTGTCGAATGACAAGTTCAGCGCAGTAAATTTAAAATCCACTGTACCTACTTATTTCCACACAGTTTGGAAGGGCAGTCTGTGGCCTACAAGCTATGAACGCTAAAACAACAACCTGAAATTAGTACTGCTTTGGTCTGATTTCAGCATTCTCTATTGCACTCTGGACTTTGCTGTTGTGATGGACAGCGATCTGTGCCCCCAGGCTGCAGAAGTACTCCTTCAGGAGGAGGAGCCGCTCAGTGTCAGGGATCGTAATCTATCACTCAAAACCCCATAGTTGAAACACGCCTTTAATCTGGTATGAAGGGGTCAAACCGACCGCTCAACATTTAACAGATTACTGACAAATCCTGTAAAAGATCCCTGAGAAAGTATCAGTGAACACACACAAAGACAAAATCTGTTTTTCGTCTGAAAATGACATCATACAAAGAGTAATTACTCAACTTTGACCACTCTCTCAGTCATACGAGGATATAACAATGGCTTTATCATGAGACCAAATCGGTGCTAATGCTTATCCATCCTTACAGCTAAACTGCATCCTTCCAGTCATTATATAGTTCATTTCCACTGAAAAACTTAAGTCTCTCACACACACACACAAAGCGCACACACAAGCCCACTTAATGCAAGCAAAACTAATGCTGCAGAGTGCTGCAGAAAGCAAAGTCCCTCCCCTTGATGTTATGACTCGTTTATAGAGTAGTCAGTGTATAAGACGGAATGAGAGAGCAGGGTAGAGTGGTGATGCACTCACGACGCAGTAGAGATGGGTTCCTCACAGAGATCTTGAAATTGATCCGGAGGATTGATCACTTGATCGCCTTCATGTGCTCTAGGTGTAAGAAGACAATTTTTTGCCCGTCTCGGCTGAACTAAATGTTTGCTGCAAGATGTTTTTGCTGAAGGAACACACAAAGAGGAGAAAAGAAGCTTCCGCAACTGATTCAACTTTTTTTACGATCTGAGCAGAGATACGTTACAGAGCTAAAGATAAAAACGATGTCATCTCCAGGGCTCGAGCCAAGGAAACATATGGATGTGGTGTACATCTCCATTGAGATAGCCATCGCTGTGGCCTCCGTTCTGGGGAACGTACTAATTGTGCTCGTAGTGTACGTGAACCAGGCTCTCCGTGACACCACCTTCAGCTTCATCGTGTCTCTGGCTGTGGCTGACATCGCCGTTGGAAGTTTGGTGATCCCGCTGGCCATTGTTATAAGCCTGGGATTCAGGACCCAGTTCTACACCTGCCTCATCCTCTCCAGCCTGGTGCTGACCATCACCCAGAGCTCCATCCTGTCCCTCCTGGCCATAGCCATCGACAGATATCTGCGCATAAAAATCCCAACAAGGTGAGGAACTGCTTGATACCAAATATCTACACTTCAATCTTACAAGAGTCCTTTCTTTTTCTCTTGCATGTAAACATAAATTGAATGCAAGTGACAGAGAGTGATAGATTACTCATCCTGTTATTGAAGTTTCTATGAATGCTCCAAAGTGTTTTCCATAGGGATAATTGAATAATACAGATGGAGAACGTCAGGAAGTGATCAACATGCTTGTTCTACCCCAGAGTAGCTTTCTGTGGTCTATGCTATGATCCCTTTGAAATGTTGGTGAAGATTCTCAGTCATCCAGGTCATGATCAATCCAAAAAAGGTTAAAAAAAATAAAACAACTGGATTCTGAAGCTAAAGACGTTTCGCTTCCCATCCAAGAAGCGTTCTCAATTAACCTTCATGGATGGGAAATGAAACGTCTTAAGCTTCAGAGTAGAAGTCCAGTTGTTTTAATTTTTAACCTTTTTCGGATTCCCTTTGAAATGTCTTTCGAATTGTTAATAGTCCAGATGCTTTAAGGAGTTCAGCTGATGAATTCTCTAAGATCACTTAACGTTTTTAAAAATATATATTTAAAACCTTTGCGTATCCGAATGGTTGATGTGGATTATTTTAAAGAGATTAGAAACAACTGGATTCTGAAGCTAAAGACATTTCGCTTCCCATCCAAGAAGCTTTCTCAAATAATCTTCTTGGATGGTAAACGAAACGTCTTAAGCTTCAGAGTAGAAGTCCAGTTGTTTTATTTTTTAACCTTTTTTGGATCCCTTTGAAATGTCTTTCGAATTGTTAATAGTCCAGATGCTTTAAGGAGTTCAGCTGATGAATTCTCTAAGATCACCTAACGTTTTAAAAAAGAAAATTAAAACCTTTGTGTATCCGAAGGGTTGATGTGGATTATTTCAAAGAGATTAGATCTTTTGTAAAAGGGAGACAGAGAGGAAGACTCGCTAAGTACATAACTCCTACACGCAGTTGAATCACTGTCAAGTTTTATGCAAATCAGAGGGCTGGACACTAAACCTTTTAAGTAAATTAAAATGTTCCCATCTGCCCAAATAACTGACAAAGGCAGCGTTTGCTCAGGTAGCAGACAGAAAGCGGAACTAATGCCTGCTTATCAGCTGAATCCTGAAGTCAAACGCTGACACTTAAGAAAAATGCTTCTGAGAAACAACAGACTGGCACAGATTCCTTTTTTTTTTGGGGACTGGCACTGGTTCAAGGAAATGCCATTACAGTTGCCCGTGAGTGCATTTAGATGATTGAAGAAAACTCTCTGTTTTTATTACTGTTGTGCTGCCCAGGTACAACGACATAGTGACCCAGGGGAGGGCGTACATGGCCGTTTGTACGTGCTGGATCCTCTCCATCCTCAGCGGACTGGTTCCGTTGGTTGGCTGGAACGACCTGAGCCACGGCAACCTCAGCAAGTCCAGTGAGATAGTTTGCGAGTTTAAAACCGTTATTCGTATGGACTACATGGTGTATGTGAACTTCTTCGTCTGTGTGATGGTGCCACTGGCCTTGATGATCATTCTGTACGGGGAGATCTTCCGAGTGATCCGGAAGCAGCTGAACCGCCGCGCTGAGGCCACTTGTGATAGAGAGCGGTACTACCGAAAGGAGCTGAAGCTGGCCAAGTCGCTGGCCTTGGTGGTTTTTCTTTTTATCACGTGCTGGATGCCGATACACATCATGAACTGCGTTGAGCTGTTCCGCCCGGGCGAAACTCCCAAGTCTGCTTTGTACGTAGGAATCTTCATGTCTCACGTAAACTCAGCGCTAAACCCGATGGTCTATGCTTTCCGGATAAAACGGTTCCGTCTGACGCTGATCCAAATAACTCGCCAGTGCATGTTATGTAAGTCAACGGTGGCCACCCCGTGCCCTACCAGCACTATGGACGGGAATGAAAAAACGGATGTGAACCACTAGCATATACTGAGGAGGAGTGTTAGTCTTTACCATGTGCCGCAGACACTACAAATAATCATGAGATTATTATCAAAAACGGAAGAAGTAAGACTGACCGTTTAAGACATAAATACTGTTTTATATGATTTTAATGTACCTAATTTTGGGTGCCGTTAGGAGCTGATAATTTGTGTCCAACATCTGTCGTTGATTTGAAAAAAAACTGATTGTGTGTGTTTAAGTCTCTGTAGATGGCCCTTATGTGTGAGTGTGTGTGCATGGTTGTTTGTCCTGTTTGTCTCTGTGTTGCCCTGTGATGGACGGACCCTGCCTCTCGCCCAATGACGGACCCTGCCTCTCGCCCAATGACCGCTGGAGGTAGGGACCAGCCCCCCCACAACCCTGCAGGATTAAGCAGGTACAGATAATGGATTTATGGATGGATGGATGGATGGATGGACGGATCGAAATAAATGTGTTAACTTATCAAGTTATTTTTTTTTGTACGGGAACATTCACAAGAGAAAAAAGAAAAACGTTAAAAAAAAATTCCAGGATATCAGAACATCACAAAAAGCAGTTTATAAACAGTGCTTATGAGCAGGAAATACACAGAATCGATTGTTTGTGCCACGGACACTATGTAAAGAGGCTTCTGAGTGAGAAAGTGGTGTTTGCATCCTCCTATTAAAAATGTGTATGTAATTTACCTCTCAATGCCTTGTTCCTTACAATGTGAACCCTGTGAAAAAAAACTGCATTACAGTTTGTTTGTTTTTTGTTAATCCTGATTGCAGATTACAATATGATCCTTCATTGTACGAATTAAACATCTTTCTTGTTTAAAAGATTTAAATGACGGATTTCTTTTCTCGCAATATCTCAGCTCTATAAGGTTTCACCCACACGGCCCTAAAATGATGTGCTGGTATAACAATAGGTAAAGCAGCTATTAGGGCCATTTTGGACCACTGGTTCTTAGCAGTACAGTCTGTGCCCTTCGGTTTGATTGTGGAAAACAAAATTGGAGCTCTTTAAATGGTTTTCAGAAATCACTAGCATATATTTACCAAAGTCGTAACAATAATCCAAAGGTTATAGAGGATATATTGTCATTGGAGATTTAAGACCACAGGACGGCAACAGACCCTCGGTTAGGTGGGGGCTGCGTAGATAAATTTAACAAAAATGTTCCAGCAGACAGTTGATATTCAAATGTCTGCTGCATATGCCTTTCAAAGACTTGCCTATCTTATAGATACTGGCAGCACATCATATAGTGCCTCATATTACCCAGTATTAAATCGGTCTATAGAATAAAAAGATTTATTTTTTACATCCCTTTATTTTTTGTCTTTCTTTTAAATCTACAGTAGGGATTTTAAAATGTTTTTTTTTTTTTATTTCCAACTACCCGCTGCCTTTCACATGAACCGGAATGAGTGGAGCTCTAGTTTTAGTTCTTTTACACTTTGTCATTGCTGCGTTTCTTTAAAGGATTTGTTTCCACTTGTTTCTGCTTAGGCTTTTGTGACTTTCAGCAAAAAAAATCAATAAATGTAAAAAACAAACCTTTTGTGCGTTTCTTGTACGGTTTATCAACTACACAAACTGCTCAGTATGCACATGAATTGAATTGCCCTGCTCCAACTGCAGATGAAACAGGCTGATTTACACTGGACAAAAGTCTGAAAAAAAAGGCAAGGGATTCAGTGCCAAGCCTTTATCACACAACGCAGGGCGCTGTTCAGCTAATTCAGCTTCTTCTGGCTGTATATTAAAAGTTGTTGGAGAGAGGTGAAAAGCACTGGACCATTTTAATCAATTATCTAAAGAGCATTAAGCTGATTTATTCCAACTCTAAACCGAAAGCTTCTGCAATAGTTCTGCTTTGTCATCAGTTCGACTTCTACCTCATTTCAGCAGCAGTGTTCTCTGCAATAATTGATGTTGAATTCTTCTGAAACTTTCAGATTTTATGTGTGGTAAATACCAGCATTTGCCGTAACAATAAGCACTGTACTATATGAAGATATTTACTTTAATCTCAGTTATTATGAAATAAAATCATCGCCTCTACCTCTCGGTTTCTGTCTGTCGCTCAATCATGAACTCATTAATACCTATAATACCATCTGTCAGCCCCTCCCTCCTCGCCGAGGGATTTTAAACTGCTGAGTGTGGTTAAATCTTTAGCCCTTGTCTTAGTGACGGCAATATCACATAACCAACTTGGTAGTACTGGCTTCATTAGCCGTTTCTGTTTTTTGCCGCATAACAAATGTGTCAGGAGCAGAAATATGTTCTAATAGAGAAGAGAAGAAGGCTGGTGCAATTCTTATCTGGTTCTAAACTAAAATATTGATCTTCTTCAAGGTAAGACGCTTCATGTTTATTGTAAGACAAAGTTTTTTTGAGGCCTTTCTCTCCAGTTTAGAACAGGAAATCCTTACATTTTGTTTTCATTTATGGTTTAAAGCCTCAGAAAGCAGCTTACATTTGGAACTATAAAATGGCGAACACCCATGAAGCGGAGGGCGATCAGGATCCCGAGGCTCCTGGAGGAAGACCTGGAGGATGAGCAGCAAACGTTGCTGCACTTAAGCAAACATGGTGACAGTCAGCGTGCGCAACCATGGGAGCAGTGGACCTTCAAAGAAAAAGCAAACTATTGCATGGATCGCTTCTTCCTTGCCTTTTTAATCCTCTTTCTGATCGTTTTACTGGGCGAATGTAGCTATAAAATGTGGTATGTGTCAAATGTGAAAAAGATAGCGGAGTTTGTGTCAGACTGTGTAATATTCCTGATCGACTGGCTCTTCACCCAGGAGAGACAGGAGGAGCTGGTTGAACTGTAAGGTGTGAATAAAGTTCATCACGTCATTTTCTTTCCGCTTTTTTGTATTTCATATAATATTTCATATAATATTCACGTAAATATCGTAAGACTATTCCACAAGAAATACAGCCTCAACTTAATCCTTTTTTTTTTTACAACTTTATTTATGACTTAGTCTGACATATGCAAATACAATTTGATTTTTAACATGATGCTAACATCATCCTGCTACAAATGTTAAGCAATGCCTGAAAGTTATGTTATATGGAGACAATATTTATATTAAAAAAAAAACATATCTGATTTGAAAAAATCAGGCTCTGTGAAATTCTGGTATTGTAATTTCTCTTGTTTTTGTTTTAGTAAAACAGACATATAATGAGGAGTGAACACTGCCATGTTCCAGAGATTTTATGTCAAGAATAATGATTAAAAATGAAATGTAAAAGGTTTTCGTTTAAACACCTCATGTTTGGTAGTACATGATGAAGTCGTGGGTGGAAATATAAATATTTATTTTTAAAGCTTTTAGTTTATGTAAAAAAAAAAGTTGCAGGTATATACATTTAAATGAATGCTAAATTTATGAATTATCTTATACTTTTAGAAGCTGCAAGATTACTGTGTAGCTAGCTATATGTATCACCACTATTTTATGTAGAAAACTGTTGTGACAAGTAAACTTGTAGAAGAAATTTAAAACAACTACAAAATACCTTTAGAAAACAAACCTGAGTTAAGAGTCAGTTAAATAGGGATTTTAGGGTTTGAATGCTACTGTTTATTACTTACAGGAAGACATGTGAGAAAGCATAATGTATTCAACAGTGTTTATTAAAAAAACATTAAACATTTCTATCAGGACAGATTTTCATTTTAAACAGAATAAGCACAAGAAACTCGTGTTGCAAACGCAGAAGGATCCAGAGCCCAGCAGGTTCTTTCAGACACATATTTGACGTTGTTTTTTTCTGACATAGAAACGGATCCATAGATTACGGTAGTATAACATATGGAGCTGCTGCTAAAACAACATTACAAAAAGCAGACAAACTGCAGTACGGGGCATTACGTGTGTGTACTGGTGCAACAAAAACAACTCCCAACAATTATCGTAGAGACTCGCGAGATCCCACTGGAAATTAGAAGAGTAAAACTATCACTAACTTACTGGATAAAACTCAGAGGTAATAAAGAAGGAAATATAACCTCAAGAATGTTAGAAACCTGTGGGGAGTACTCAAAATTGCAGGGAAATGGATTTGGATGGAAAATAAGAAATCTGGCCAAAGAATATGGGTTACATAAGGAAATATCACTGTTCAGTCTATTTAGTGCCATTCGTCCATGGTCATATCCTGAGGCAAAAGCGGAAATTAGGGTTTTTGCAGGTAAAACACCTGGAAACTACATGAAGTTGGGGTAAAAACAAATGTATATCTTAGAGACTCATATAATTACATTAAAATTTACACAGATGGTTCTAAAAACACAACAGGGTTTTGTGGGAATCGGAATTTACATACCAGAGTTTCAAATACGTATTTCTAAGAGATTATAAGATCAATTATTAGTTTTCACAGCAGAAATGGTAAATGGTAATAATAGAAGTTTACAGTGGGTGGAGGAGGTTAGGCCAGATAGGGTGGACTCAATGGCAGTTATAGAAAGTATTCAAAAGACAGGAGACAACATAAAAGACTTAATATTAGAAATTCAACACAGTTGATTTAGGTTATATAGGAGTGGTATAAATGTTCAGTTTTGTTAGATACCAGCACGCGAAGAAGTAAAAGGTAAATGAAATGGCGGATAAATTGACTAAAGGGGCTTTAAAAGAGGCAATAACAATTATTATTCCTTTTGGAAAAGGGGAGGTTAAGTCAATTATCAAAAGTAAAGAAATGGAAATTTGGCAAAA
Organism: Fundulus heteroclitus; assembly: GCF_011125445.2. Taxonomy (NCBI): domain Eukaryota; kingdom Metazoa; phylum Chordata; class Actinopteri; order Cyprinodontiformes; family Fundulidae; genus Fundulus; species Fundulus heteroclitus. The sequence goes on along the minus strand of NC_046380.1, from coordinate 9,103,728 downwards.
GGTGTGGAATCAAGATAAAAATGGAAGAAATTCATGTAAATTACAAAATCCGTATGAATAAGGAATTTTGGTGAGAGAAATACAGGAGGAGAAGTAGCATTGGTAGGACATGTGTGGTGTGAGGGATGTGGAGCAAAGAAAACGTAGAACATATATTGTTGAACTGCAAAATGTACAGAAATGAAAGAGACGGACTGTGTGTAGTAGTAAGAAAGGCAGGAAAAGAACGGGGTCTGGAAGGAATACTTGGAAATGAAGGAAACAAAGAGAAAATCTGTGCAATTAGGAAAGCATTATTCATTTATCCGCATATCACAAAACTAATAAACCGAATTTAGTCGGCGGAAGCTTCAGATGGTACACACCAATGTGCAGTAGATGGCGGTATTTACCCATTAGCCGTTTGCACCCGCCATAATGAGAACGAAGAAGAAGAAAAAGGCAAACAAACGAACCAATGAAATGGACAGCTCAACTTCTTTTAGACTTCCGGTCCCGCCTCCCACTCTCTTCCGGATTTCTTAGCGTGACCGACGTTTCGTGTCTATTTAGACTTAAAGTAAGTCCAAATTTATACCCTTTACACCACGTTGTGTAGGTCAGGTTGTACCTTGTCGTTTTAAATAAAGCGCATAGTTGTGTTTTTGTGTTTTAATTATGAGGAACGAGCCTAATTGTTGCCGCTGCGCGAGTACAAAAAAACGGGACTAGTTGGAAAACATGGCCACATGCTGCCTCTGCTAGCTGTGATAGTTAGCATAAACAGCACGGTTTAACTCTGGCAGACAGCTTGGGTGGATAAAATGTGTGCAGAACAAACCCCGACAGCGGTCGTGTGACTTCGTTTAGCCCATTTGCTAAAAGCTAAAGCTAATATTAGCTACGCTCCTGCGTGTTTACATGGTCATTATTACAAGGGGAGGCTACTGCCTGTGTATTCTTGAGACTTAATTTCAACTTCTTATCCTAAAATCGTATTTGCAGGTCTTGAACTAAATGTTTCAACCGTATTTTTTTGTTTTTATTTTTTTATAAAGGGGACAATCAGATTTTGTATGGAAGTGGATACTGGCAATTTCGCCTTTTTTTTTTTTTTTTTTTACCGAATATTTCTTAATAAAATTGTAGCAGAATTTATTTTTTAAAACCCAAGTATTTCCCTTTTTAAAAGAGAGTTAACGTTTTAAATGATGGCAAAAACACGTATGAATTAAAAATTAGGTTAAAGGTTCTTGGGTAGTTTTTATATTTAAACCGTCTGGAAAAATTCTGACCTGCACAAAGAATATAAAAAAAAACAGGCATAATTTTATTGTCATAAAGCTTTATCTAATGTTGTTTGATGTTCGTTTTCAGTTGTTGGAGGAAGTATGAATCACTTAATTAAAATACAATACAAATTTTTTTTCCCAGCCCAAATGTCCTGTTTTGATTCTGTAGAAAATTACATATATTTAAAATTCAAATAAGTAACTGAGAATACTGTGAGATAAAACTAAGTACATTCAGCTCAAATCTTTTTGACATTTAGTTTTGAGTGGTTTGCTGCTATTGGAAATGATCAAAACCTCAGTCCCCGATAAGAATTAACTGTGTTTTAAAGGAATAAAGCCACATTATATGCTTTAAAAAAAGACCAAAAACCGTTTGATAGTGATGAAATAAGATTGTTTACACCAAACCTCCATCCTAATGATGTTTTGATGGGGCTTTTTGTGGATAAGAATAGCCTTAGCACCGGGCACAAATAGCAGATATAAATAGACGTGGCAGCATCTAACGACAGTATCGCAGAACTATCATAATGCCGGTTTGCTTGATTAATAAATCAGTTGTAAATAATGCCGGACCGAGCCTGACCCTCTGCGGTCACATCTGAGCCTCGGCAGGTTAGCTTTAACTTCAGTGAACACTAATGTTCTTACTGTATTCCCAGGGATATTCCAGTCTTTTCCCTCTTGGAATCTTTTTTTTGCACTTTTTTTCACTCTATATAGAGACATTTTTCATTGTTTAGCCTGGAGATGCTAATCGGCATTAGCTGCGTCCTTGTTTTAATCCCTGCTGCGCATGCCCAGTATATACTTCTGTTAAAATCGTAAATAAACATGAAAGGCTATATTTACTAACAAACTTTGCAAAAACAAAGCATAAAACACCAAAATAACAACTAATACGCCAGCAGGTAGTGGTAATCTTTCCTAAAAACTTTGTATGCAACCAGAGTGAGCTACTGACGTATACATTTAAGTCAACTAATGTGGCACTGCACCTTTTAAGGGGACCGTGCAGCCAGTAACTTTTTAGTGACTTAGTTTGGCCATGGCATCTTGTGAGTTTTAATACATAATACTTGGATAACTTTCCATACGACTTGTTCACATGTCGCATTATTTCCAGAATGCGTTACGTGGCCGCTTACCTGCTCGCTGTTCTGGGTGGAAACGCCAACCCCTCTGCAAAAGACATCAAGGACATCCTGGGCAGCGTGGGAATTGAGGCCGAAGATGAACGCTTGAACAAAGTATGTTACACAGTTGGGGTGAAGTTGTGCTTGCTGGCGCCGTGTGCTGAAGTTCTCATTGTTTTGATCAGGTCGTTAGTGAGCTGAATGGGAAAGACATCAACGAAGTCATGAATTCAGGTAAGGACTCTATACTTTCAACAGCCCTGGAGTTTGTGTTATAGAAGGGAGTTTTCTAACACGTTTTCTTGTTTTCCAGGCCTCTCCAAGTTAGCCTCTGTACCAGCAGGTGGCGCTGTAGCAGCACCGGCGGCTGCTGCTGCTGCTGGTGGGGCTGCTGGGGCTGCACCTGCTGCTGGTATGCATTTATAAGTTAATGTATTGTTTTTGTACATAAATAAGCAATATGCATATCAACATTTTAAATACATAAAAGCATTGTGCTTTTATGGGTTTTTGTGACTACTATATAGTTTTGCTGACTCATTAATGTTGAACTGCTGGCTTTAATCTCTTTTCCAGTGGAAGAGAAAAAGGAAGAGAAGAAAGAGGAATCCGAAGAGTCAGACGAAGACATGGGCTTTGGGCTCTTTGATTAATCCCCCTTCTCTCCGTATAAAAAGCAATAAAAATGTAAAAGGTTTACACAGATACATGTCTATTTGTGTTCTTTGTTATTTTTTTACAATTGACCATAGTTTTTGAAGCTTCATAATAGCAGTCATTTTTAAATATTAATAGTTGAGAATGGGCAATAAGACATCAATACCAGACTAGAGTCCACATCTGGATGTGGCCTGTTGTCTGCAGAGGTGTTAAAAGTAGAATAGAATTAAATTAAATTGTCATTGCACTGTCACAAGTACAAGCAACGAAATGTGGTATCTGCTTTTAACCCATCCCCTTGGGGAGCAGTGGGCTGCTACTGTGCGGCGCCCGGGAAGCGTTCTGGGGTTAAGGGTCTTGCTCAGGGACCAAGAGTGCAGGCACTGGGGATCGAACCGGGTACTTGCATCCTTCTCTAGGCCAGCACTCCCCACTAGTAAAAGTAGTCACATTTACTAAAGCAGAAGTAGACACACTAGGGTTTAAAAATACTTCTGCAGAAGTAGAAACGTCAACTCAAACTTTTCAAACTAAAAGTACCAGTTTCAAAACCACTTAAAAGTATTAAAACGAAAGTAATTTAAGCTTAAAAAATGCCATTAAGGATAAAAGCTTAGATCCCCCCCACACACCACAGAGGTCCATTGTGCACTACCCCTCCCCCCAAAAGACATTTCTAAAGGCAATTAACACTAATAGTATATTATGACGTTAATATTGAAATAGGCTGTTTCACCCACGTACGTCCATTGAAAACGAACCATTTAGTACATTGCAATAATATTAAAGGACCATACAGGTGCTATACTGAGCATCAACATGGGTTTCATGGAGAAGATCTGATGACTGATTATAATGGTTGGTGCAAAAAGTCAAATTTCAGACATTATCAATAACCTTTTACTTATTGAAATGTAAATGAATACCAAAGCTAAGATGCAGGGATTGATGAGGACAACAGATGTAAGATAATGAAAACAAGCTGAAATAAAATAGAGGTAACAAGAATGTAAGGAGTAGAAGTAAAAAGGCCAAAAGACAATTACTCTGGTAAAGTATAAATAACCAAAATTTCTACTTAAGGTAAAGTATATATATACTTAATTTGAAACATCTGGTAGTCTGGCTATGAGACCATAAGTACTTTAAGATCTGAAAACTGCAGTTTGTAGAGGAAAAAAAGATAACTTCAAACTTACATAAATTTACACATTTGTTCTGTATGTATGAAAATAAGTTCCGACTTTAAAGGTCGTACAATCATGGTATTTCAAGTCATACGGTCATAATGACTGGGAACATTTCAAACCAGTTCTACAACCTTCAAAACAAGTGGTTGCACGTTGGTCTTTGTTCTCTTAACAAAAATGTGTGAATTATTTTATTTTGTTAGTGCCCACAGTTCAAATTTCTCTCAGTAAAAAGACCAAACAGTCCAAACCAAATAATGGTTTCATAGCAGAGTCCGCATATAGTACAAGCCTTGAGGTCTGACTGAGTGCAGCAGAGCTCTCACTAATTCTACTTTTATACTCGTGATTTTACAGTCACAAAGATTCTTCTTTTGGGTGTGGCATTTGAGTCAATATAAACTCCGTAATTCATCTTTCAGAACTGATCACTATGGCACAAACCTGATTGTGTAAGTATTCAATTTGTCATGAAGCATGTCACTTGAGTAATCTTAGATTTTTCCATTGCCATTATATAATATAGCTATCCATCTATCTGCCTTGGATTATGGTGGAATTGTCAATTTAAACCAATTTTTAAAAAAAACAAATATAAGCCAAACTAGCTCAGCCTTGCAATGCATTAAGCATTTTTTCATGGCCCTTGCCATGCTGGATGAGTTATGCTCCTTGTATGAGCGGTGAACATGATCTCCACTTGTCGGTACCACATACAAGTTCAAAGGTTGCATAGCAGTACACCGAATGGGCCAAAATCCCCCAGTGGCATGATTATTTCTGCTGACATATACACATAGTCTCGTGGTGCAGCAGAGATTCATCCTGCACACTTTAGTCATGCTAACTGACAAACATACTTTCTTATAACATGTTAGCGTGACCTGTTACCTATTCTACCTCTGTGGGGTTTTTTTCTCGTGCTCCTGTACTCATTTGGTTACATGTTAAATACTTTCTGTATGTGAACAAACTGCACCTTGTTACGAAAGGTTTCACCGTTAAGGCCACGCTTTTTTCATGTGGTTCTAGTGGTTAGTACCATGGCATGCTAATTTCGCACGAGAACGATTGAAGAACACACTCCCATTGTGCAAGCTATTTTAGGACAGGAGGAGTGATATCTCTTTAGGGAGTGGGTGCTGAAACATGTTAAAACTGACATTCACATGATCTGTGTGGTTAAAGAGTCAAGAACTACTTTTTCTCAAGCTAAATGGAACAAAAGAGATGAGGAGCTTATTAAGTATCCTCATCCTATACTTATTAAGTATAATAAAGTGCTCTGACTTAACTATATACCTGTCGGGCTTGTGACTCCTGTTGGATCAAAGGCTAAAGAGTTGTGCAAGTATCCGGGTTTAAATCCTTTCTAACTCATTAAAAAAACAAAGCGAGTTGGTTCTCTTTTGAAAACATTTCTAAGCACCTCCTTATCCTCCAGGTGTATCAACAGTTTGACTCATTCTGACCGACTTCCCCAAACAAAAGGAGAAGGAGCAGCCCATCTCACGTAAAGTCCCTTTGTTTTTGACCGGCTGTACTTCAGTTCTTGTGTGTTTTCCCGCAAACTCGGCCGTGAATGAAGGCGGCGTACACCAGGTTAGAGAAGCACAGCTGTATTTATTGAAGAATAAAACATTAACTTAAATATTAATAAAAAAAATGGACATTATGAATGCCAGCATTCATGACACGTCTCACAGTTATGGTACAGACAAAGATTTAACAAGCGCTCACAGTCACCCGCCTGTTACACAGAAGAAAATATTGCACAGTATTTTTCCATTGTTAAAAATCAACAGGTATTCAGATTCAGAGGTGGGGAATCCAGGTTGAGAAGGTAAAAGGCCGGTCCAGAGATTAGTTCCAACCTTTTGCATTTTCAGCTCCACAGCAGAGGCCTGGACTAAAACCACCTGGTTAAGTGAACAGGATGAAGGAAAGCCTGGCAGGGATTTTACTTTCCTGAATCCGGATCCCTCACCTCTGTGATCGCGCACAAAAAAACCTCTGATTAGCTATATTTGTAAGCACCTATTTATAATCCCAATAAAGTGCTATCACAGTTCAGTACTTTTCACTCAAGATTACATTCAGGGCATTGGTCTACACAGTGGTGGTCACAGTTTCAAGGAGTTGTCACTCTTTAAGCACAAGTTTAAATAGCTTCATTTGTTAGACAATGTTCATAAAGTGCAGCTCGTGCACAGCTTTAGTCACATCCGTGGGAAGCTGGCCAGACTTCAGCTTCATTCGACCGTTGGAGCAAGACCGTCGACGGCGTCGCTGTCAGACCACGGATGGTCTGTGCATGCCTGGAAGAAACAGGAGAACATATTCAAACACGAGCCCGACGCTTTTATTCTGCTTACAAAAGAATACAGATTTAGCAATTCTTTCAAAATTACTGCAAAATTCAGTCAATGATTATTCTACAGGTGCGTCTCTAATAAAGATATATGAAATTATCAAAAAGTGCATTCATGTTAGTACTTCTGCTCCACAATTTTCTTTATGTAAAATTCAGTTTTCTAAGTTTAATTTTGGTTTTTCATCAACTGTAAAATCATCAAAGTTAAAGGTCATTAAACCCTTGAAATATTTCCCTCTGTAATAAATTAATCTGTATTTGTTTCTTTTGTTTGAAGTAGTGAAATTTACTTTTCAGTGATAAGCTGTTTTTATGATTTACCTGCAAATATTAGCTTAAGTCTGTTTAGAGAATTAGTTGTTTGGTGGAGATTATTCTTCTTGTTTCTTATTTTAATCATTAGCATGTTGTTGCAATCAGATAATAGCAATATATAACATAATATATAACACATTTTTTCAAATAGAGCTAACCAGCTCGTGTCAGATTTCTGTTCCATTTGTTTGTGATGCGGTCAAATGAAAAGCGCTATTTTCCCTTCATCTCGTCCCGTTTTCACAACAAACAGAACTTCAAAATACAATTTAAAACTCGACAGCCATCAAGCTTGAAAACGACCGAAACACAGGACAGCCACAGGGGTCTGCAGCAAACACGGAGTCCTTTTGCTTTCTCACCTGTCTGTACTCGAATCGGTCCTGCAGGTACTGGTTACCCAGACAAGTGATGTGGCCCACGTTCTGTTTGGCGAGCCCAGCTATCCTGGCCGTGAAGTCGAGCGTGAAGGCCAGCTTGACTAGCTCGGGCGCTGTGGGTGGCACGGTGGGAGGCGTGTGGGTCTGCGCCGCCTCGCTCTCCAGGTATTTGTCTGCCATCTTCTGGAAGGAGGAGTAAGACATCTTCTGGAAGAAGTTGCTCAGGGTGGGGTTATCTTTCAGCTGGAGGAGATAAGAACAACAAGCGCCATCAGGTATGACCTACTTGAGATTACCCGGCAAAGCCAACCCTTTTACTGTAAACCCAATCAGAGTGGTTAATGATTACTACTTGGAGCCCTGGAAAGCTACAAGCTGCTAAGGCAGTTTATGCTCACTCCCATTTATAGCTGTTTTTTTTTTAATGGTACAGAAACTTAACCTGACTCTAGTCAGAGGTATTTCTCTCCACCTCACATCCATCTGGGACCTCTCCATAGGAATGGCTTTTTTTGAAGGCTGGGCCTTATCAAAAATCCTTGCATATGATTTGATAAGCCACTTGTCTGTCATCTTTATCGACGTGCTAATTCAACCACTCACACCGAAGCTAGCCCGTGACACTGTGAGAGCGAATATAAAAAAATAGAACTTTTTTTTTTCTTATGTGTTTGCGGCTCTAGTGGCACGCGTTTTATTGACAGTGAGCTGACAGGAAGAGGGGGGAAGACAGGCGGCAAAGCGCCGCGGGTCGGAGTCAATCCCGGGCCGACCGCGTCGAGGACTAAAGGCCTCCTAACATGGTTCACGCTAACCGCTCCGCCACGGGCGCGCCCTGGAAAACAAAACTTGCCAAATCCGGTCGGGAGAAGGGCGAAAACATCTTTTCCACCAACAAAAGCCTTCAGAGGCGTTCTCTGATGTTCTTTTAATGAAACAATATTAGGTAGATTGGACAACACGGAAGAAATAGCAGCATCATTGTTAACGCTTGCTTCCTCGATGCGAGCCGCCATTGTCTGAATCAGTCTCACGGTCGCTTCTCCACTACGTCACATCTATGAAACTCCAGCCCTGCGTCCTGATTGGCTAGACAATAAAATTGGTTGGAGAAATCACTCTCTATGGGAGAGGTCCCAGATGGATGTGAGAGAAGCTAGGCGGAGCGATATCAATCTGGCTAGGGTCAGGTTAACAGAAAATATTAAATCTCTGCAAAAAAAATAAATAAAAAAAAAATCTACAGTTTAGGCAACAGATTTAAACAGTAAAAAAAACGAAAGCAAGAAGATGTCAACGAGCAAGAATTGCAACATTATAGTCGCTTTTTATCTTTTTTATTGCATTATTTATCAGGACACTTGCAACTGATTAACTACTGCTGGTCTGCACGCTCAGAGAGCTGTGAGTATCAGGTCAATGTAAAACAGTTTCTTCAGACCGTACGATAGAGCAGTCACATGAGCTGCCGTTGTTTTTCATTGCAAGCTTTTATGACTCAACATGTCTGCTCTGGAGCTCTTCCTCCTTTTCTCCTCTTACGGTACTAGTAGTGTTTTGGACTAGCTTTTTTAATGTTCGTTTTCTTATCAATCTTTGCCCCAGGGCATCTGTACCTCACTGAGTTCTTATCTTTGGCATCAAATCATTTTGTCTTTTTTTTCCGTGTCAAATGCAACTATCTGACTGACGATAGATAGGAGGAAATACCCACCTTGCCGTGAATGGCATCGCCCTCTTGTTTTGTCAGAGCAATGATCCTGCTGATAAGTTCCTCTGAGAGCAAACACAAGAAAACAGGAATTATTATTATTATTGTTTGGCCAAAACGCTTTTCTTCACTGCTAAACCAGTGTCTGTTCAAATGCGGATTCTTTTATATATTTGTTCATTTTCTTTCATATGTGTTGCTATTTTCTCACAGTATGCTGTCAGCAGTGTTTACAGCTGCAAACAGAGAGAAAATGTAAGCCGTTTCTCACCACTGGAAAGAGCTTCAGTTTCCTCTTGCTCTTTGACCTCGTGCACAATTTTTTCAAGTTCTTCTGACACTTTCTCATAGTAGGAGTCTGTTGGTTTGACGCTGATCACAGCTGTTGAGCAAACGGTTGGTTGTTAATGAGCAGCTTGTACCACATTCAGTAACATGAACCTGCATTTCTCTCTCACAGACAATTACCTCCTACTTCGGTGATGTCAGCAGGATGGAGATCTTTGCCAAACCTATTCGATCTCAGGGACAGCCTTTTGGACAGTTTCCTCTTTAGCGACTTTTTCCTCGATGATTTCTTTGGTGAAGTGATCTGAGTTGCGGGCAGGCAGTTAGTTGACTGGTCAGAGACGTCAAACACCTCTGATGGAGGACTGTCTGGATCTTCATCTTTGTCCTTGTTCTTGGAAAAAATACCAAGGAAACTCTTCCAAAATGAGGATTTCTTGCTCTTTTTGGTGCTCCTTGACTTGATTGCGTGTTTCTCCGGCACTTCAGGATCGCTCTTCAGCTCATCTGTCTGGGTTTCAGCCTCAGGTAAAGTCCCTGATTCTCTGGGATCCAAATCCTCGGTCAAGAGAAGCGAAGGGTCGCTGGAGGATCGTCTGAGGTTTTTGGACACGGTCACCCACTTTTCCTTCTTCCTTGCTTGCTTTGCCTGTAGGCTGCCATCATTCAGGCTGAGGCTCCGCTTGACGTAAACCTCCAGGAGACGCATTGTGTCCTGATGGGGCACACAGATTGTCTGGCCGTGAAGAGGCCTTTGTTTTTTTGTCTCTGTTTCCATGGTGGGCCCTAGGGAGGAGAAAAAAAAATCACGTTTTTATCTGGTTTATATCTTTTTCTGTCAAAAATCACACATGATTCATGAATGCTGTTAAATAATGTTGCATGTTTGGATCATTTGTAATAAGTTTTCCAAGGTTGTATATTTTTTCTAAAAAACAAACAAAAAAAACTGGATGATAGGAAAACGCAATCATGGTTTGGAGGATTTTGCTTTCATTATAAGGTAAATTCCTTATTTTAATTAAAAAGTATAACATTAAGGTGAATAACGCTTCATCTGATTTATGGGAAAATGAATATGAACGCAACAACATACAGTTCATACACAGATAATAATTTCATATCCTAAACCATCTTTAAATGTGACAGAAAAGCTGACATTAAGTCATGTTAAAGAATGCGGTATAAAGACGCATTTTTTAATAGTGAAAATGATCATGAACAAAACGTTATTTATGAAGCTGAAATTACTCCTCGGTAAACTCACCTTTTTTTAAACTGTCCGTAAAGAAATCTTCAGCTCGCAGGCTTGAAGCCACTCGCTGTAGACGGAGGTTTTAGTCTGATGAAGAGACACGGAGGTTTACCTGTACGCCAAAACCCGAGCTCCACCCACATCTGCCCACGTCGCCGCTCTTAACTCAACACCTGAGATCAGGTGAAGGGACGGAGGGGGATTTCTTCCCCTCCCCCGATCTGTTCATCGGTGTTTTCCGGGTTTACATTAGACGTCGGGATCAGCCCTTGTTTACGGTTTCTCTTTAGCTGCGCAGTGTGATAACTGGCCACGTTTTACAGGAAGTCAAGGCTTGCTTCCTTTAAAAGGCAGCCTTTACACTCAACCGATACTAAAAGCTGGCCTGACCTTTATTTCACCCTGTCTTTAATTTAGACTTAATCAAAATCTAAAATTCCTAAAAAAAATTTAAAAATCTGGATTCTTGAATGCCATGTGATTTATTGAAAAAAAAAAAGTAATGATTTTTTTTTCGCTTTTAGTTGTTTCATATCATAGGCTACTATGTCCTTAAGGCTGCTGCCATGTTCAACTAACTTGATTTTGTCACTTTGTTTTGCTATTTCGTTGTAAATTGTATGAGCGCTGGTAAAACGAAACAGTGGTTCTCAATCTGTGGCAGCAACAACCACCACTGGGCTGCTCTGATGGAATCTAGCTATTGGTTATTAAAAAGTTGACGTAACCATTTAAAAAAGCAAGGTTTGCATTTTTGACTTTTAAGCCTTCCTGCAAATAACCATTGTCCTTTACAATGGTTGAGGAAAATTTATAGCGATACAAATTTCAAATGTTGTTTCAATTGGCTATTTGTGCTGCTTTTAGCGTTTTAAATGTACATTCGTCATCTTTTGGGCACAACACCAAAACTGGAACCAAATCCGGTTCTACTGCTGTTTAAAAACATCCATTTGTATGTTGGTACTCAGGGAAACGTTACAAAGGTATGGGACTCACCATAGAAAGTTTATGAAGCACATCTCTAAAGCATGAGGCAACTGAACTGCTTTAATCAAGTTTCGTCCCTCGTTTGCTTCTGCAGCAAAATAGAACTGTATGTGAGAACATTGCATGGATTTGGCCGCAATAAAATGCATGGAAGCAGTTTGTAAGACGAGGACCATGGCACACTGAAACAGCCAGATTTCAGTATCAAATGTGCCCTGTCATCATTTCGGGCCATTCACAGCTTTGTGCTTTTCCAAACAGCCTTAGGAGCTTCATTAGGCACACACTGTTCAGAGAAAGTGTTGTTTTCAAGAAAGGAATAAAAGGTTTGTGGTACCGATTCAGTTAAGCTTTGATGTGCAATTGCATAAACTCAAATGATTTAATTATAAATCTTAGCTGCGATAATAAAAGCTGTTGTCAATGCCAACACACAAATGAAGTGAAGCAAAGCCACTCTGACATCACCTCAGACACTTCCTGTAATAACAGCTTCCACTCTTCGCCTCTTTGTTTGAATGAAACTCGTCTTTTACTACACCAGTAGGGACATATGTCATTTCATGGAAGGGGTTGGTTTCAACAAAAAGACGCTTGACTGTTTTTCATTCAAATCTTGTGTTTATTGCCCGTTTATCTTGTTGCCCTACAGTTTAAGTGACTCATTAAGGAATGTCAGCATTAAAGTCTTATCTGGCTAGCTGTAAACCCACCGAAAACGCAAGTAAAAGTGTTGTATCATACAGAAGGTCAACAACTCACAATACCTTTGTCCATTGGCTAACCTTTGTTGGCTCATTTGTTTTTACATCATAGGCTGTGGTTTAAACCTGAAATAATAAATGTTCACAAAGTAAAAAAAAAGAGATAACATTAAAGGGGACAGCTGAGGAGAAACCAGGCAAGACCATGACACACCAGTTATTCATAATTTTGTTTTTCCTTTGGGAGAATTATCACGAAAAAAATGCAAAGGAACAAAAAACAGATATTTCTTCCTGAAAATATTCATACAGAAAGTTCATACAGTAACAGACACATATGTACCATTGGTGGACATAAAAAAAAAAAAAACACTGCATAATTGAGCTATTTAGAGGCAAAACTGTGAAGACCTATTCAACATATATCCCCAGTCATTCTAGTGTGTGTCTGTGCATTTCTGGTTAGATTAAGAGGAACTGAGTGAAAGGGCCAAAAGTGTTCGCAGTACCCACATTTCTCCACCAGGTGTCCCACTTACCAATGAAATCCAAGTTCGAAACTCACAAGCCACTTTTTTCAGTGGCTTATGAGGCAAAAAGGACCCAATTTTTGCCCTAAAACTGCCTTAATTCATTGTGGCTGAGATTGAACAGGGTGAGGGAAACATTTCTCAGAGTATATGGTTCATTTTGACATGACACCATCACATAGTTGAAGATTTGTTGGCTATAAATCCATGATGTGAACCACCTCTTGCATCACGTCCCAAGGGGGCTGCATTTGATTGTGAGTTAGTGACTGGAGGCCGTTGGAGGGGCAGGGAATGTGTTGCATTCTGTAGCAATGCTCTACAAACCAGTCGGAGACTGATTTTTGGTTGAAGTTGTATCATCCTTCTGGAAGATGGGTTTAGTGTGGTCATACAGGAATCAATTTGGTAAGCAACAATACTGAGGTCTTTGAATTATGGTTATTTTCTTATTAAGAAGCCCAGAGTGATTATCTGCATACTTAGTTGTAACAATTAGTAAATCGAGCTTCTGTAGACCTGCTGGCATCTTCAAACAATCAGCCCATTCTCATTTGACATCAGCATGAAATCTGCTTTCACACAACGGCAGCTCACAGGAGAATTTATCTTTCTCGGACTATTATCTGTCGACCAAGTAGATGGTTGTACGGTATAACCCCAGAAGATCACCAGTTTCTGAAATAAGCATTGAAATAAAATCAGCCCTTCTGGTCACAGAAACTATGCCATTCAGGCATTCAGCCATTCAAGTCACCTAACTTCCCCTTCTTCTCCTTTCTGATGCTTATTTACAACCTTTGCCTTGTGAATGGTTGAGGCTTATTTATCTACAGATAGACATATGTGACGTTAATGGTGGGTTTTTTTAGGGTTTTTGTCCATTACATGAGCTGCACATTGATGCATTGTTGTCTTGCACAGGTCCTCAGTCCAAATCCTACACTGCAAAAAGAGAACTAAAAGTAAGTCAAATTTTCTTCAAATGTGTGTATTTGCACTTTGAACAGGTAAATAAGATGATCTGCCAATGGAATGAGATTTTTGCACTTAAAATAGGAACTCATCACCGTCATCTTATTTGAAGTGAATATATCTAATTGTCTTATTTTAGGAGTAAAAATACTAATTCCATTGGCAGATAATCTTGTTTAATTGCTCAGATCAAGGACAAAAACACTAATTTCAATTTTTTTTTACTTACTTTTAGTTCTCTTTTTGCAGTGTATCTGATGACTCTGCATGGAGATTGCGTCTCCTCTCTTTTCATGTTTGGGTTTCTTCATCCCACAGACCAAATATTTGAAAGTTATGTTCATTTGTTTCTCTAAATTCCCCTTTAAGTCAGTGTGTTTGACAGTGGTTGTTTTATTTTACAACCCATTTGTAACTGAAATTCTAAAGACAAAACTTACCAAAGAAATAATACAAATGTGTCTTATCAGCAGAATATTCAGCATTACCTTCCCAGCATGACTTTCAAGTTAATTTCTATAGAAATAGAATTAATGAAGTGGGGCAGATAAAGATTAAAGTGCATCAGAGTTACTTCTAGCAGGACTAATAATGATAGTTTTCTATCTGCTGTCACCCAGACTTTTCTCTGTGTAAACTAATGACTGGAATCCTTTTCTCAGTCTTACAGGTGACTACTTACACTCCCTGGACTGTCTAGGTTGTTGTTGGCATGGAAAGCACCCTGGGCTCACCAGAATGCATTGCTCCAATTACTGTCTGACCCCTTGGTGAAATTTTAGGTCACCTTCTTCATTTTTCATGGCTGTTAAGCTTTACAAATGTGAGACTCACGTTTCGCCCCACAAGGTTTGGTCATTGACCTCTGGAGCGAGCGCTCTGCAGCAGAGCAGTCACTGTGCATTTACCTGTCATAAATCCTTATCTCGTTGAGTCATTACTTGTCCTCCCTGCGTCCAGGGTAACCTCTCTCCAGTCATAAAGTGATTCGTGCTGCATAAGGCAGCACCTTATTTATCTGTATTTCATGACATAAAACTCATGTGCTTAGTTTCTTCAACAGTTTCTCTACTGGTTTCGGAGGCATGCTGAAGTGTTAAGCCCACCTTTTCATACTTTCTATTTAAACATGTCAAACTTTGAACTCACTTTTAAAGATATCCTGGGGATTTTCCTAAATGGTTTAATTCTATTTTGTGGCTAGTACAAGAACTAGGCAAAATAATTCATATCTTTTGACTTTCTTTTAGAGTTTTTTAGAGGAAACAAAATAACATGTTAACTAAATTCTATCTATCTATCTATCTATCTATCTATCTATCTATCTATCTATCTATCTATCTATCTATCTATCTATCTATCTATCTATCTATCTATCTATCTATCTATCTATCTATCTATCTATCTATCTATCTATCTATCTATCTATCTATCTATCTATCTAATTATGACAAAATACCTATCAATTTTGACAAAAAAAGACTTTTGCCAGTCTTCTTTGAAAAATAAAACAAGTCTATCATCATCAATTTAAAAATCTGGGGGGAGGGGGGAGGGTTCATGTGGATGCACTGATGCCGCACCATGCCTCCTGTCATCCTACACTGCTGGCTGCCTTTTCTCTTTTTTTCTTTGTAAACTTGCAGCTGTGCGGGATATTTCTTTGTCATATGAATGGCCAGAGGGAGCTCAGAGGTGGCTCGTCTTTGTAGGCTTATGATAGAAATATTTTTTGTAAGAGGCTTTTGCTTGGATTTTGCTTATTTCCTTCATTCTGAAATCAAGGTTTAAATATTTTTTCTCCCAAAGGGAAATTCTTTCTGTGAAGGACTAACAGGCCTGACACAAAGAACAATTTGTCTTTGCTTGGTCAGTTATCCTCCTCTATTAAAGATGCATAACCATGTTATTTGGCCTTTTATATTTATACGTCAGTAACTCTGGTTGCATACAAAGTTTTTATGATGGATCATCATGTCCTGCTGGCGTATTAGTTGTTATTTTTATATTTTATGCTTTGTTTTTGCTCAATTTCTTAGTAATTAAAGGCTTTCGTGTTTATTTACAATATTAATGGAAGTATGGGGTGACAGTGACGGAGGAGTTAGGGAGTTTTTTCCTGTAACCCGCTCCGACCGTATCAGTCGTTGTGTCCTTGGGCAAGACACTTCACCCACATTGCCTGCTGGCGGTGGTCAGAGGGTCCGGTGACTGCGATTTATGGCAGCTTCGCCTCTGTCTGTCTGCCCCAGGGGAGCTGTGGCTACAAACATAGCTCACCACCATCAGGGTGTAAATGGGTGAATGACTGATTGTAGTGTAAAGCGCTTTGGGGTCGTCGGACTTAATAAAACGCTTTACGGGTACAAGACATTTATGTACTGCGCATGCACAGCAGGGGTTAAAACAAGGAAGCGGCTAACGGCTATTAGCATCTTTCAGCAAAACAATGAAGAATGGTCCAATATCCAGTGGAAAAAAAGCACAAAAAAATTATTAAGAGGGAAAAGACTGGAATGTCGCTGGGAATACAGTATGATAGTTGGTGTTCACTTAAGCGGGCGCTAAACCTGCCGAGGCTCAGACGTGACGCAGAGTTGATTGACATGGGTCAATCTTCTGATATGAGGCTCATAAAGTTGCTGTAGATCGGTTTATTAAATTGATAACGGTTGGTCTTCGATCACACTGAGCTGGTGCTTTACTGCGAGGCATTGCAGAGGATCAGGCTCGCTCCGGCATTGTTAGCGATTGATTTATTGATTAAGCAAACCGGCATTGTGATAGTTCTGCGGTACTGCTGCTAGATGTCACTACGTCTGGTTATATTTGTTCAATCGTGCCCGAGAGGGGATTATTTTTCTTCTCAAAAAGGACCATCATAACACTATCAAGATGGAGGCTTGGTTTATATAACCTTGTTGTATCATGATCAAATGTTGTTGTTTTTTTTTTTTTTTTTTTATAAGCATATTACTTGGCTATGTACCTTTAAGCTGGGAGAACATTGAGCAACCTATCCCCATCCACAATTTTTTGGATTCTATTGTTTTCTCTTTCAATTCATAATCTTAGTGTTTTATTTGATGAATGAGCCATAACAAAGTAAACGTTACTTAACGTCACCGTGTGTTATCCATACCTTAGGCAATACAGTCACGCATCAAAGTTGAACAACAATCAATAGGAGAATCCTTTAGGATCCCACAAACTTTTCTCCAAAGCAGTACTACATCCCCCCTGCTGTGAACTTTGTTCTGCATCCAGACGAGTTGCAGTTTCTCAAAGAAACTGAAGAAGTTTAAGTGAATTGATTTGAACACAATCTGCTGAGTTCCAGGTGACTCTAGCCACCACAGTGCACAGGCTGCTTTCTGTGCAGCTCTGACAATTGAATTAACGTGTCTGCTGACAGTACGGTAACCCAATGATGTGAGACTCACTGTCTGAGCTTTTGTGTGTGACTCGTCCATCGCCTGCCTTAGAGCAGAGGGACCCAGCTTGTCTCCAGCTCGGAGAGTCGGAAGGAAAGAGCAGTCATGCTCCAAGGATATTTATAGTTCTGCTAAGATTTGCACTACACTGCTGCGTCACTGACCGGACCGGGTGGTGGTCTTTGAGCCACTTTCTTGGGGCGAATTTTTATCAAAGGCAGGCTGGATTTGATCTCCTCACGGAACACCCCATGAATTATAAATGACAACCTCACTTTAGCTTCGACCTTGCCTGAGCCATCTGTCTTTTTAAATGCTAACAGAGGGCATCTGCGGGGTATCAATGAGCGATCAGAAATCAGAAGAGCCGCACGCTGACCCGAGCAATAAGTTGTGTCAAGATAGAAAGACTCAAAAACGCGGCGCGAGTCTCAGCTGGTAAAACACGGCAAAAACCTTTGAGGCAGAAATTTGTTCAGAGGATGAAAAACCAAAAGAACAATTTGTACTTACTGTCTGGGAATGTTTTCTTTATCTGAAGGCCTGTGACAAAACAGCAACTAAAACAGCCTCTGCCTCAGTGCTATAAAAATTTAATTTGCTCTGCATATTTAACTTGGTGCTTATGCTTCTGTAGTGATACATGTTAAAGGCATTGTTGAGCACACGTCACTGCTATTTCCCCCTTTAGAGGTGTGTTTAGCCAACAGAAAATGTTACGTAATTATATCATTTTTGCTGCTTTTGTAATAGAGCTGGACGATGTAGAAAAAAAAGCATACCAATAGAATAGAAATCATATCGATCGATATCAATAATTATCAACAAGTTCAAAACATATATTTTAAGTGCAGCCACGACCATTTTATTGTGTTGCTCGGCAACCTATTTTTAGATACAGAATACAAAGAAACACTGAATTCAAACTCAAACCTTTATTCAGCCAACTTTTTACCAAAACGGCAAGTTTATAAAAAAAGAAAAAAGGACATGTGCTTTTTAAACTCTTTGAAGGGGGAGGAGCTTGGTTCTCGGGTCTGCGTTTGTGATTGGTTGGGTGGATATAATGACTGTAATATTAACCTACATGGCTAGAATGCAAAAGGAAGGAAAACTGTTATTCTATTGAACTTTTTATTGACCCTCTTTTCTATAATCAATATACGTCTATCGATCGATGTATATTGTTATTGAATTATTGTCCAGCCCTTAATTGTAATATATATATCACATTGTGTCAGCTTTACATCTGCGTTAATTCGGTAATCCCTTTTCTTCATCCTACCTATTTTCCCTTTCTTTATTACTAACAGGCTTGTTAGAGCTCAAACAAACATCTGCTCTCCAGCATGCTATCCACCTCACAACATTACCATGCTTTCATCCAGTCTTGTCATATGACAGGCATCGCACGATTATTTTCATCATGATATCAGCAATGTGAAAAACCAGTGAGGTGTTAACAACAAGCCAAGACGAGGTGTTAATGAGTACGCAGCCTGGAAGCCAAAAACCGAAACACTGTTCCTCATCACTTTTATAAGCAAACAAAAGGAAATTCTAGATGAAAGGATGAACAAAAAAAAAAAATCCACCGGAGCGACATGATGTTTGGGTACATGTTTAATAAAAGGCACTCTTTGCTGGATAAATAAAAACTTGCAAGTTATGACACTGTGTACTGTACAAGGTTGACACAGACAGTAACAGTCTTCAAATATTCAGTGCTTTGTAACATAATAAAGTGCTGATTACTGAAGTGACCAACTCACGTCACCTTATTGCATTACATTTTCCTAACAGGTACAGCTTTTTGAGTGGGTGAGAAACACAACCGTTGTCTTTTAGAGCCACACGTCACCATGTTGCATTTTTTTTTTAGGATTATTTCAAAGGCATTGCCTGAGTTACAATTACATTCACTGACATTTCAGCACATGCCATAATTATATTAACAAGACACTCACATACAGTATGTTTTCAGCGATGGAAATGTTTCATGCATAAATAGTTCCAATTATTGTTTTATTTTTTTCTTATGCTTATTACAAGCTGTCGTTTATTATCGTTTCACAACCGTTAGCTCATAATTTCTGTATGTCTTACAGTTTCATGTCAAATGTATAATTCCTTATTATGAGTTTAAAATACCATAAGAAATAGAGTCTCAATATAAATCTATGTGAATCAAATGTTCACATGTGATAATAGGAATTAAACCTTATTTCAGCCGCTATGCCATGCAATTAGGAATGACAGATTAAAGGCAAATGAAAAAAAAAACTGTTTAAATAAAAAAGTGAATTTCTTTTGTCTTGTCCCTAATCCATTAGACTGATCACAAATATATATATCTGATCTCACATTTCTGTACACAAACACATTTTCCCTGCCAACAATGGAGGATGTAAAGCTCCTAAAGTGCTTAAGTAGAAAAAAAAGCTTTCAGTGCAATGAAGTGATGCGATTTTAAAAGGTGAATTCATATTAGAATAACACATGTCGAGAGGTTGCAGTTACAACCTAAAAAAAACAAAACATGTTCATTGGAACTTAGTGCCAAATCATTATAACAAAACCCACGGATAAGAATAGTAACCTGCATTTTTAATCGCTAAAACCGCTGCATGGAAACGTTTGCATGTATAGAGATGATTCAGCAGCTTTATTTTTAACTTTGCAGGCTATGTACAAGATTAATAGTAGACATGCTACTCTGCCAGCTATTTATCACACAGATATGGTTACATGGAGAGTTGCTGCTGGCTGTACATTTGCACCTATAGATTTGCTGAGAAGACAATGTGTACACCAATGTCCTATTTTACACTGCACACACTCGCCTGCCCTTGAACATGTTGCCAAGGCCTACCTTGGTTTTGCTGAATATGGTGAAGGAACTATGTGCGCTCGGCTTGCCGGATTTGTTTTCATCTGCTGGACGAACCTACTGAACTAACATTTAATCAATCCATACTTTTTTTTTTTTAGGTGAAATGTTGGTCTGCTGTCGGAATCCCATCTTTTTCCTTACTGCACTGTGTATTCTCAGAGTTACTGGAGCAGTAGTTGCTGAGTTATGTTAATTGCACTTTGACACGTCTACATGCAGACAGACAGCTTGTGTACCGGCTGCCTCACCGCATGGTGCCTAATAATACTGTAATCATCTGCACAAATGTTTCAAGTACAAAAAGATGTGTGGATAAACAGAGTGTGCCTCACTGACAGATATGTTTGATTTCTTTTCATGTCTGTTATTTCTGCCCCCTTTGACAAAAATTACTTATCTTTCTCAGTGCACGCCATTTTTCTCGTTTTGCCAGGTGCCGTTACTCTTGTTGAGTGAAAGGGTGCTTCCACACTTGTTAGCAGCAGACATTTTCTGGGCAGCTTCTGCGGCTGCATCCATCACTTGTTTCTCTTCCTGCTCGGTCTCCCGGTGGTAGAAATAATTAAAGTTGGAGACGATGACAGGGACTGGCAAGGCGATGGTTAGGACACCAGCGATGGCACAGAGGGTGCCGACCATTTTGCCTCCCATGGTGATGGGGCACATGTCTCCGTATCCCACCGTGGTCATGGTCACCACAGCCCACCAGAAGCCATCAGGGATGCTAACAAAATGCGTCTGAGGCTCATCCACTTCTGCAAAGTAGATGGCACTGGAGAAAAGGATGACTCCTATGAATAGGAAGAAGATTAGCAGACCCAATTCCCGCATGCTGGCTTTTAGGGTCTGACCCAAAATCTGAAGACCCTTTGAGTGTCGGGAGAGCTTAAAAATTCTGAAGACTCTCACAAGTCGAATTATTCTAAGAATTGCTAAGGACATGGTTTGACCCGCGTTCAGATCTTCATCAGGCGTTGTGGCCAGCTCAGTTCCCAGGGTGACAAAGTAAGGAATTATAGACACAATGTCAATAATATTCATGATATTATTAAAGAAATCGCTTTTACTGGGGCACACCACAAAACGGACACCGAGCTCAAAACAGAACCATATGATGCAAATAGTCTCCACAATGAAAAACGGGTCTGTGAGATATGTCCACGCAGTTTTAGGGGCAGGGTAAGAGCCAGAACCGTCTTGGCTGCCATTGGTCTTTTGAATGAAACCTGAAGGAAAGTCATTGTCCTCCCTGAACTCTGGAAGAGTCTCCAGACAGAAAATAAAGATAGAGATGACAATGACAAAGACAGAGACCAGAGCTACAGATTTGGCTGCACTGGAGCTCTCTGGGTATTCGAACAGGAGCCAGAACTGCCGCTTCAGTTCATTGGTGGGTAAGAGGACTTCAGGTTCTTTGATAAACCCTTCGTCTTCACGAAACTGCTCCATCGCCTCGTGACCCAACTCATAGAAAACAATTTCATTCGCAAAAACGTCTAAGGGAACATTGGCTGGTCTTCGGATTCTCCCTCCTGACTGGTAGTAGTAGAGTATCCCGTCAAATGAAGGACGATTTCTATCAAAAAAATACTCATTTTTCATTGGGTCAAAGTACTGTATCCTCTTCATGGGGTCACCCAGCAGTGTCTCTGGAAACTTACTCAGGGTGCTGAGTTGGGTTTCAAACATTAGGCCTGAAATGTTGATGACAACCTTCTCATCTTTTTCTTCCAAGCAGTGCTTTTCGAACAGATCCTCGTTTTCATAATAGTCCTTGAGCATCTTACTGAAGACGCTGTCAGTGGGAGACTCACTGTTGGACAAAAGCTTCAGACTGGAGATCAGGCTGCCACTGCTGGAGTTCGCCTTTGAGGTAAGAGTCGGAGGAGTAGAGGGGGACAACCCGTCTGGACCGGACTGACGCTGTCGCCGTCCCCTGCGTGGCGACTGGCGAGGAGAAGCCAGCCGGTGGGCCAGCAGGTTCTGATCAGGAGCTTCGGAGGTCGGTGAGGTAGGGTAACCCGAGTCGCTTGGGTCGCCTAGGTTGATGCCAACATCATCCATGTTTTCAAAATTAACAAGTGGCACCTCCATCGCCTGCTTTGCTAGCTATGATGGTCAATCTGGTTCCGGAGACAAAGGAGGCACCTTAACCAGTGCCACACTGAAGATCGTGCCGGAGCTTCTCTCTTCCTGGTTACCATTCAGGCTGCTGGACCCTAATTTTGGATTCAGGCCTCTGGTTAATCTGCAACATAGCGTGGGAAAGAGTAATATTAAATTCTTCTTAAGTACTGCACTGTAGTTTTGTTGACAAAGAGATTTTCTGTCAGCCTCTGCTTGCCTCAGCAGAGAACCCGCCATCTGACACTTTGCCTTGTACAGTTATTTTTTCGTTTCAGTTTCTTTCCAATGACCTAAACGAAAACTCTGCAAGATCAGACGTGAAAGTGCTTACATGCAGCACGCAGAGCGATATCGCTGATCATGTGCAGCAACATTATTTCTTCTGACAAAAACCAGTGACCTTCCATATCTATGACCGATATCACCAACAAATTCCAAATAAAACACATTTTTCTTTCCTCATATCTTAATATCAGATTCTATGTTTTATTTTTTATCATAATTCCTGTTATCCATCACAATCCTTCTTAGGTTCAGGGTATTGTATCAGTTTTGTAGTTACTATATCCTTATGTGACTGATTATCATTTCTTTATTCGGGTTTGAACTGGTAACTAAACCCCAACATACACCATGAGGCTGCAACGCACTTGACACCGAGGGCCCTTCAAGACTCAAGGAGCTTCGCATGACTCTGTTTCCACTCTCAGCTTAGCAGATAGCGTGACAGTTAAGGGTATAGAGTTGATTCTTATGTAAGGAAATCATACACGGCTCCTGAAATATATGAGTTAATTGTCTCCTGTTAGGGGCCACGGGTGACTGAGTTCAAGCGGGATGACAAAGGTTATCACTGAGAACTACGAGGCAAGGATAAACACCAGAAACTTTTTCGGGAATGCAAAAAAAAAAATACTTGAAATTCAAATAGGTTGTTATGATCCGACACCGAGCTGGCACTAACGTAAACAGTTATCAATCTAAAGAGATCTAAACATCAGACCTGACACAACGCATGCAGCGAAGACTCACCCATGTCCCCGGCTCTGCAGAAGTTTCTGTGCCCTCTCTGTCCTGCCTGTCGGCTCCGCTCCGTCCCCCACTTACTTCCCTCACACTCCCTCATCCAAACTTCCAATCAAGAGTGTCTCTAGCTGTATTAAAGCTCCCACTGAGTAATTTAACACCATGCGCGAAACCAGAGATGCCCAATACGCCCTCGCAAACATAGACTACTCGTCCCTCACGCTCGCAAACCCAGATAACCATTAAAACACCCTTGGAGGTCTGACTGTACATTAAATGTGGGGGGTCACCTGGTGTTGTTCTGGCTGGCCCCTCCTTCGTCAGAGGGGGCATTATAGGTAAGCTCTGTGATAGGAGATTTACTGTGCAGGAGCCAATCGCTGTTTGACGAGGGGAAGGGAGTGTGGGTCTTACTCACTTGCCTCTTTCTTGCAGACTAAGCATCCACTTGCAGGATCATTCAATCCATCCTCACCTTGGGGATTAAACGCTTTCTTCCCTTTTTACACTACTTGTCAATATCTGCAGAAACATCTGTCTGCCTGGGTTTTTAGAGTCTATTTTTTTTTTACTTATCCTGATTTGGCACAAACTTCTCTTTTATCTGACATCTGAGCTGCAGCCCAGTAGTTTCTTTTCATCTTTACACACAAATCCTAACCTTCCTTTCATCGCGCAAACCAGTACGAGGTCTAGTTGGATACATTGAAAATGTGGACACTTTTACAATAGGTTGCAAATTTCTCAGAAATAACTTTTGATGTTCATATTTGTATAAGAAAAGTTAACAAGGTCAGCTGTATAACACATTTCAATTCTGCATATTTTTCATTGTCTTTTTTTTTTTTGGAAAATCTTTGAGCCTTGCATCCTCAGAAGGTTTGTCAAATTAAAAAAAAAAAAGATTTTTATAGACTATGCTTTCTGTTCTTTTAGCTAAAGTTCTCTCAAGGATTGAAACTTTCAATTAAAGCCTACCCCCACAGTTTTTCGGAAGGACGATCAAGTTAGTAAGACGGGCTGAGTATTGTGTTACCCGGCTGAAAGCTGGTGCCCTAACGCTGGATATCATCTCTGCAGCTGATTGTCATCCTGCTGCAGGCTGCAGCTGGCTGTGTGCTGGTGCCCTGTAACACTGCGGTACGAGCAGGACCACTGCAGGCGCACTCAGGCACACCGCTTCAAGGTCACAGAAAACCTCCCAGTCTACGCCTGTTCCCATCTACCGCCATACGCTGTCACCTCATTATGTGCTACCATGGCATCCAAGAATATACATTTCAATTTTCTGCGAAAGGCACGACACAGGAAAGCCCCGTGACAAGAAAAGACGCTCATGTGCTCAGACATGCACTAATTGCTGACTCAACACCCTTCTCATGTAGAGGCCTTATTTATAAGCCCCATGCATTGCCCTGCACATCGCTGAGAACACAGCCAGTCGAGGCATGACCTGCCACTTAAACACTTTGTTATCGAATTTGCTTCAGCCAAAGAGAGAGAGAGAGATGAAGATGGACAGCAGGGGGTGGAATCCCAGACTACACAAGTCAGACCAAGAGTAAATAATCAGTCCCCTCCCCTGCAAAAAATGATTTGTGACAGTAAAAGAGGAAAAAAAACCCACACGGTTTATAGATGATGTATGAACTCCAGGATGACGTAGACTGCAGTTACTGCATTGTGAGTTGTCTCAGGGGGACTGACGGCGTACCAGCGGGATCAACGCCCCTCCCTCCAGCCTTTCATGTAGCCCTCCATCCATCATCCGTTCCTCCGCCCTTCCTGATGACACTATCACCTTACAGATAAACAATCTGTGTCGACAAAGCAGTTCTCCATCAGCAGCGTTTGTGAACCACGCCGCTGCTGCATAGGTAGAAACACCTTCAGCGCACCTTCACCGAAGTTTGACTTTGAGACACGCCTGGGACAAATGGTGACCTCTGCCCAGGAGGATAAGTCTGACATTGAAGAGAGGAAAGAATACAGATATTTTTGGAAAAAAAGAAGAAAATTTGCTGATGTTAACTACTTGGATATATAGGTTAAACATGAGAATTGTTGGTGACAGCTTTTGTAATTATTTAAAAATGAAATGCACCTCCTGTGTTCATGTTGATTGTTCCACCTGTTGATTCATCTTGTTTTTAAGGTGGTCAGTTTATTGCCGGGTTAACTTTTGCTAAATAAAGTAACAATTTATATAATGAAAACGTTTTTAATTGCTTTACATTGTATTTAGAGTAGAATAGTTCAGCTTTTAGACCACAGGGAAAACAAAGATATTAACTGAAGGAGTAAGATGTGACGTGTCCTGTAAAAAAGGGTTATCTGAAGCTACCAAACATAGATTAGTTTCTTAAATTATACGTGCACTTAACAATTAAAATTTTAAAATTAGATAAAAAAAGAAGTTTTTCGTATTAAACAAAGAGTAACAGCAAAACATTTGAGTTTCTTGAAATGTTTTAATTCCTACATTGATCTTGTTGATGTTTATCTCTTTATGTCCACATTTGGCTTTCTTAGGAGCTCTTTCCAAAACAACTCAATGTCCGGAGTGAAAGAAGATGATGTTCATTCCTGATTTTTGATGATTATTTATTTTTGTTTGTATGTTTTTTCCCCCATCAGTCAGCACAAAGATATATAACCATAGAGCTCTTCCAGGTATCTTTTTTCTGTAAGATACTCCAACTTTTCTCACAATTACAAAATTACACATTTATACAGAATATGACCCCTTTGTTTACAGCTTGTGATCTGATACTCTCAGAAACAGTCACAGCTTGTGATACTTCGACAATATTATGACTTCAGGGTTTCCCAGGGCGTCTACTGGTAACAGAATTTCAGGAAATTTTTTGAGCTCAGTCTGTTATGGGGCTGCATGTCTGTGCTTCACTGAATTTCCTCCTACAGTTGTCAGACAACCATCTGGGAACTTTTGACTTTTAGACGAACGTCTAACGTCCTGCACATTTCTTTGAGCCATCAAAGGAGCGACTTTCATCAGAGGTCAGGAGGCTGCTGCTCAGGAGGTACATGTGGCTTGTAAATGGAATCACGGCTAAGGGATGTAGGTGTGGAGAAGTTGAAACTGGGTTGGATCATCAACCAATACACCAAGATAAAAGTTACTCGCAGCTGCAAACCTTTCTGTCAGTTCAGACACAAAACCATGTCTGGTAACTCTGGAGGAGCTGCTTGGATCCACAGCTCAGGTGGGAGGATATGTTGACAGGGCGGAGTTTAGTTATGCATATTAAAAATCTGGCTTTTAAATAAGAATGGGAAGATGAAAGCCACCAACCTTTAAAGAAAGCTATGCAACGCTCTTGTTTATAGATATACACGGACATTTTTGCGGCTGCAACAACACACTTTCAACAGAAGGTGGTTCTACATAGTTTTCCTGATGATGTGCTGATTTTATTAGCACATCACACTTTTCAAATTTGTGAAAAAAAAATAACAAAAAAAGAAGAAGCCACATGGAATCGTGTGGCATCACGTTAGAGCACTGGTCTCAAACTCCAGTCTTCGAGAGCCAGTGTCCTGCAACTTTTAGATGTGTCTCTACTTCGATATGAGCTCTTTAGCAGAGCTCTGCAGAGCATGACTGCATGCGGAGTGAGGCAATTTAGCCATTTGATTCAGGTGTAAAGGCCAAGGGATACATCTAAAAGTTGCATGACACTGGCCCTTGAGCATATGAGTTTGAGAGCACTGCGTTAGAGCATTTGCCTCATGTACAGACGCAGCTACAGATGTCTGGGGGTCCATTTTCCTTCTCTCTCTGTCCATTTACTGTTTGATCACTGTGAATGAGGGCCACTAATACCACTAAAAATCATGAAGTATTCAAAAGCTATAAATTATTTTCCTCCCACTTCACAGTTACATGCTACTTCGCATTAGTTAACGAATAAAATCACAAAAGAATACATTAAAGCTTTTGGGTATAATGTGACAAGGGGTTGAAAAAAAAATTCAGGGGGTGTGAATACTTTATGTGGCACTGTTAATATGACTGTCAAGTATATACAAAAAATGTTTAGTGGTCACTTTGACTATGAAGCTAATTTGACTAGTTCATTAATCTGTATTTAGTCTACTTTCTGGCATGCTGTGGAGTATTTCCACGGATACTGCAGTAACAGAAAAACTAAATAAAAACCTAATGCAACAGGTAAAAAAAATTTATTAGATTTGTAGTTTTACACACCTGGAAATGACTGAATTTCTAAAGCATCAACACTTCAGAAGGGTAAATATGTTGGTTAAGGTAGATTTTGGAGATCTAAGTAAAGCGTATTTGCGAGTTGGATGGACAAATGTGCTACTCACAGAAATCATCCTGGTTTTATGCTAAATGTGTGCCGGCAAAAGCTACCAGGAGTCTGAAAATAGAGATAATTTAATCAGAGAACTGATTTAAAATCAGCCCTTCACTGATGATCACCTGGTTGGAAATGACAAAAAGCTCAACCACTCATCTTGTGTACATGATCTGGGTAATTCTATCCCAAAAGCCCATACGCTCATCTATAAAGGATGACAGGATTTCAAAGTGCATGTAAGGTAGAGCGGATTAGATATTCCAGACTCGAAATCTTATAGCTGCTGTAAAAGCAACTGGTTATTCCAGTCTAGTAATCCTATATATCGCCGCAGGGGTTCTCTTCATTGCAAGTTACGTAGGCTGTCGGGTCAGGAAAACACAAGGACGTAAGAACTTTGGTAGCAAAACAGAAGCCACACAGCTCAACAGATAGTTTGGAAAAACATTGCATTAATCTGAATCTTTTAAGAGTAACAATAGTAGTAACTGGATTTAGCTGTTTGTGAATCTGAGGCCATAAAGAAGACCGTATTGGGATCTTTTAGGTTTCACGTTAAAGTACATAAAATATATACATCTTGGGGGTGTCAGGGAAGAAACTAACAAATACAATATTGATATCTCTAATATCTAACTAACAAAAGCTTGGGCTACAAAGTAAGACCCATAAAATATTAAGAAAGCAGTTTACCTCGTGATTGCAAAGCCATATTTTCACTGGACTAAAGAATAAGAAAGCATTTTGCATCATAATTGCATGCATTTGCTTACCACGGGAGGAACATTGCATTGAAATTGATCACCAAACATTTTAGGAAATCATGAAAACAATTTATCTTTGCCAAGTCAGATAAACTCAATAAATAATCTGGAAGAAAGCAAGTAAACCCCACAGTCTGTGACTCTCAGCGGACAAAAGCCGTCTGCAAATTTTGCAGATGACACAAAACACAGTGGCTCAGACCTTTGTTGCATTTTTTTCTGCCCTCCATTTTTTCTTGCCTGCACAATATCGCCATAAAACAAAGGCCACAACGCCTGAACAGAGAAATGCTGTAGTCAAATTAACGTGACAAGGTAAACACCCTCTGGGATCATAAAAAACAATGTTCTCTGTCTGGCAGCTTTGTGGGCTCGGTAATAGTGGGTTACCTAACATCATGCATACAGTGCATTGGAATTTACTCTAATGCATTAGAATTTACTCTAATGACTTCACCGTATCCTTACAGGAAGCATTACTGCAACATAGGCTGGTCTCAGCTTTCCCATCAAAATGTCTTGTTTCCTTGTTGGACATTTGTTGTACTCTTGGTTGAAAAAAATAACTACAGCATGTCATCGTCGTCTTAATACTTTACAGTTCTGGGAAGAATAAATGTAAATCTAACACCTAACAACTAACACTAAAATGAGGTTTTCCAAATTCAGGCCTAATGTTTAAACCATTGGATGATTTCTGTACTTTACAGTTTTGTCTTTGATGTACGTACTTTACAGAGCAAAAGCAAAACCTTAACCGCACTTAGAATATTTCTCCACTTGATACCAAATGAGCTGACATGGCAGTAAAATTTAAAATGGAAACTAAAAGAGAAAGTACAAATGATGGCTTATTTGCCAAAAAATACCAAATAAAGCTTATTTAAAAATTGAGATTTAAACTTGTCCATCCATCCATAATCAGAACTGTACAAAGTTAATGAAAAGGGAACAGCATTAAAAGGAAAAATATTATGTTAAAAGAAAAAAACAACAACGTCTATTTAGTTAGTTCAAAAGATATACAACATGTAGTATGTTAGCTTGAAAGTAATTATCAAGCACTATCAGTTGAAAGGTGCATAGCCACTTTATTTGACTTTTTTATTTATGCGTCAGTAGCTCACTCCGGTTGCATACAAAGTTTTTATGAAAGATTATCACGTGCTGCTTGCGTATTAGTTGTTATTTTGGTGTTTTAAGCTTAGTTTTTGCTCAGTTTGTTAATAAATATAGCCTTTCATGTTTATTTACAATTTTAACGGAAGTATATACTGGGCATGCGCAGCAGGGGTTAAAACAAGGATGCAGCTAATGCCGATTAGCATCTCCAGGCGCAAAAATGAAGAATGGTCCAAGATCCAGTAAAAAATAAATGCAAAAAAATATTCAAAGAGGGAAAGGACTGAATGTTGCAGGGAATACATTCTGAACGTTGGTGTTCACTGAAGCGGACGCTAAACCTGCCGATTGCTCAGATGTGACCGCAGAGTTGATTGACGTGGGTAAATGTTCTGATATGAGGCTCTTAAAGTTGCTGTTAGATAGTTTTATCTAATTAATAACGGTTGGTCTTCGATCATGCCGAGCTGCTGCTTTATTGGGATTTAAAATGTGTTAGATAAAAACACATCATACAGAAAACTGCAGCTAGAAACAGAATCAGGATGCTCAGTCCCCCAGCCTTCTGCTGTCACCCAGTTCATATTGCACTCAGTCTTGATGTTCCTCCATTCAAGTGTTGGACCCAAGTGAAGGAAGCTTCTTTACTGTTTTTGGCTAAGTGTGGCAGTAAGCTCTCCTAGGACAGGCTGAAGGGCTGCCCTGGTCTTCCTTATCAGGTAGATGTGTGGTCTTCCTTTGAGAAGATGATGGATGGACAGATGGACGGATGGACACACACAAAACATAACTATGCTGACTTTCGTCCTCGAGGTTGACCCCTAGGTGATCCAAGAGGTAAGCAGCTGATTCTTTCAGGACAGCAGCAGACTTGCTTTTAAGAATAACGCCATGAGCATCTAAAGTTTTGATGGACTGGACAAGATATAAACTGATTAACATGCATTCTTTTTTAGTTCTTAAACATTAAGTAAGCATGAAATGAAGTGTGTGAATGATAAAATCAAGATTAATTAACTTCAGGCTGTGCAATATATCGATATTTTAAAAATGTCGAGATTTTGATCTTCTACTGATATAGGCTATCTGCTTCAAGGTACAACATGTTATGCGTTCAGGGATTATATTCTTCAAAACCTGATTGAAATGACTAATTATTTGAGCTTCTGTTACTTTACAACTGGCGCTCACTGTAGATGTTTGTGCTTGAAAACGTCTAAAATGTTTTTTCAGAACTACTCAGAACAGCCTCCCTGGCACCAACAAACCATTACATGTTCAATATCATTTAAATCACTCTGCAGCAAGACAGAAAACAACCCACCGATTATCAATAAATCTGCAATAAACACAGAAATTAAACATTTTCTGATCTTTTTAGGCATAATGCCTCAATAATGGTCCGACAATCTGGTGTGGCATTGATGGAGCCGCCTGTGCTGGAGAGGGTGACTCTACTAAGGAGATTATACAGCACAGGAAATCAGCTCTGCAGATCACCCACATGGACATGTACCGTAGACGAAGCACGCAGACTTAACTGAAATATCTGGATTGTTTTTGCTCCTCACTAAGAGACTAGTGCTAATCTGGGCTGATGTGACAAATATAAAAAAAAAAGCGGAAAGTGCAGCCGAGACATCCGACACAGCAATATTTAGCTGTTCAAACTCACTAAATTAATGGCACTTTAAAACATGCGACATACTTCAGCTCACAATGTTGAATGGTGTATTTGCATAACATATTGTTTAGCTAAATAAATAAATAAAATCTTCCAGCCTACCACTCTAACGCCATAATGAACGCCTCATACAAGCCATAATATTTCTTACCGTTGGACAGGGAGCTTCCATGGCTGCAGGGCTTCTGTTTATCCAAACCCCAGTGAAGTTCATCCAGCCATCTCCGTTTTACCCCCTGCTACAAAACAAAACAAACATTACAACTGTAACAGCAATTACTAGGTAGTCTTGACTGATTTTAATGCTGAAGGTCAAATGAAACGATGCAATGCAGCATTGGGGGTTTTCGCACCAATAGACACATTGAAATCAGCAATACTAAACTTCTTTTTGTGGCTTCCCCCGGTATGAAACAAAGAAAAAACATGTACCTCATTGTGCAGCAGTGACAGAAGCTTGGCTGCAGCCGCTCACCCGTCCTCTCAGATTAATTCAGTGACCAGGCGATGGCAGAGTCTTAAGGAGCGGTGGCAAATCTCTTCAAAACGAGTCGATTTGGCAGGAGGCAGGCCAGTTACAGTTACATATGCCTCAGGCTGGACAGATGTTTCTTTTTTCACCACAAAAAAAAAGGTTCCAGTCACTTGGATAAGCTACCAGTTAACACGCAAATAAAACACGTCCTAAATGTGTTTATCAGTGCCACTGTCTTGTTTTCGTGCTTCCCAGCAGGACGTGCACCTTGGGTTATAGCAATGTCACAATTCAATAATACCCATGTCAAGACAGTGGGTGACCCTGGGGAAATTCTGTGCAACCGCTTATTAGGAGTCATTTGTCCTCCACCGGGGCAATGAAGAAGAAAGTCAGCCTGAGTTTGTGCAGCATGGGGCTCATTTTTCTCATTGCTGGTAAAGTCCTGAACTGATCCGTCTCCCTGACAGGTGCTCCTGTTTGGCTCTCTATCATATTTCACAGTTGTGTGTAGGATTCACTGGTCAGGTGCCAACTTTTCACCCCTTCGCCCTTTCTATTGTCCATGTAGTGTTTACTGAAAGTCACTGGGGTCTAACTGACAGGATGTGTCTGTGGGGTTTGAGTTTTCACAGACATGCCTTTACTTATAGTAACCTTAATCTGTATTCATTCATGCAGCATGTGGTTGTGCCAGTAGCTATTAATGCCCATCTTAATTATAAACTAAACTATATATATATATATATATATATATATATATACGTATATATATATATATATATACGTATATATATGTATATCATTCATGGAGGAGTCTAAAATTTTCATCTTAAGTGCATGTCCACACTGTGAGATGCATAATCTAAAAAAAAAAATCCATAAATCACAATGTATGATTTTTTAAATACTTTGTGTGTTACTGCTGCAAATAAGTATTTGAACACCTTTGAAAATCAGTGTTAATATTTGGTACAGTATATTCATTGTACCAAAGTACTTA
Organism: Fundulus heteroclitus; assembly: GCF_011125445.2. Taxonomy (NCBI): domain Eukaryota; kingdom Metazoa; phylum Chordata; class Actinopteri; order Cyprinodontiformes; family Fundulidae; genus Fundulus; species Fundulus heteroclitus. Next base: position 9,071,072 of record NC_046380.1, on the reverse strand, counting down.
TTTTCCTCTCTGTATACACACACACACACACACACACACACACATATATATATATATATATATATATATATATATATATATATATATATATACATATATATATATATATATATATATATATATATATATATATATATATATATATATATATATATATTGCTGATATTTTTACTATTTCTCATTGGATGAAACCCTAAAAATATAATTTGTTAATTGCAGAGCCACATCATTGTTTTTGGATAACCGACCACAAAATCAATGACATTTTGAAAAGCTAACTCACATTGATAACCCTTTGAAGAAACTGAGACCAAAATTTGGCTTTATTTTCAGGAACAAGTCTTTTTTTATTATTATTAATGCCAGGAAACATCTTGTTGCCACCACATTTTTTGCCGCTTTTGGACTATGGTAAAATTTTATGCACAAACCCCTCACACAATGCTCTTAATTCTCTTGTTAGATTTAGCTCATCATGGAGCAATAAGGTTCTTTACTGGATGCAGATATCTTCATTGCACTCAGTAATATTTAGTGAGTTGGGTATCATTGTCTCAGAGTTATTGACCAGTACATTTTTATCTATAAATCCATTCTTCGTGTATTTCCTCTGTATTTCTCCTCTTACCAGTCACATAAACACACCAGATGTTATCAACGATCCCATGATCTCATTATTTTAGAATTAGAAAAAAAAAACAGCCTTTTCTTACTCTGTAACTTCAACCTGGAATCATCTTCAACTGGAATCGAAACAGTCGGATCCACTTTCTGATTCATTTAAGAAAATCTAGCAAGTGTCAGAAAGTTTTTGCTTTTATTCTGAAATATTTATCTTCTTTGTTCGAAAGAGCCTGTTAGCTCTTTGTGATTAAAAAATGATAAATGCTTCGTTAGCATCTTTTTTCTGTTGCCGCCGTGTTGCACAGCGTGCCTCTCCATCAGCAAGTGTTTTTATTAGAATTTTTAACGTGTCCTGCTGTTGCATTTCAGGCATAAAATATAGAGAAGCTGGTTGCCCACATGTGCCAGGGCAGTTTTGCTATACAAGGGATTGAGGATATCTCAAGAATGAATCCTAATTGCGTGGTCGACTTTTTAAAATCAAGACTGGATCCAGTTTCAAAACAAGCCACTGTGGTGTAATGGTAGCCTGTGTTTGTATGACCTTCAACCATCTGCATCATTTGTCTCTCTCCCTCTGTGCGGTTGTGCGTGCGTGCATCCGTGTGTGGGCGTGTGAACATATGTGTAGAAATAAATTGTGTTTGTGTCGAGCAAATGCATGTGAGCAAGCTTGTCACCTGGAGGTGTACGGTGGCGTACGGCATCCAAGAGCAGCATAAGACAGGTGGACCCGGGTCTGGAGGGCCGCAGCAGCCCCAGGCAGACAGACGCAAGGCATTGCCTCAGGGTAGCCACAGGGCCACTAGGCGGGGGCCAACAGAGATAAATAATCATTAAATCACTGGGGCAGCAGCCCCCAGGCCAAAGAGGCACTGGGTGAGACCCAGCCATGGGGGCGTCTCCAGCCGAGCCCTGGACCCAATCCCCCACGGCGGCCCAGCGCCCACACAGACCCCGGCTGCAGGCAAGGGGAGGCCCCCAAATCACCCAGCATATGAGACGGGCAACAGCCCACAATGGCAGCTGGGACTGGGGAGGACTAAGGTAGGGCGTACACATTACTATCCCCCCTGGTAAATCTACAAATCTTCCTGATTTATTATATAGTGTCTGTTGGGAAAACGGCCATTGAGCTTTTTTACAGTTTGAGCTGCTTGTTATAGTGACGCAGATAAGACATCAGGGACCACTGGTTCCTTTGTAGCATCAACAATGAATGTATTAAGCAATGATGAAGCAGTTATGAAGAGTGCCCAAAACTGTTCTAAGCTATTTTCACATCACCCCCCCCCCCCCTTCCGTAACCTTTAACCTTCAAACAAATGAAAAATGTGTGTGCGGAGTCCAAGGTATGAATCGTTTAACTTTTGGTTACAGTGGACATTTTAATGGTAATCAGCACAATGGAATAAGAAAACAGAGGGGCGGAAGGGACAATTTCCATCATTTCCATCATAACCACACAAGGAAAGTTCATCGTCATTGCCAGATAAATGTTGCATTTGTTCTACTAAACCTAACATGATCAATGGACTCTTAATGGTGTGATCTGTGTTTGGATTGGGCTGAAAACTACCAAAGTACGATCAAACTTTACTGTCCTCTCCAAACAGCACAAACAGGCAGAGCCGATGCATGCATTACCTAAGGTTGTAATGATATCATGAAAAATCAAAAAATGTTGGAAATATGGTGTGTTTTGTATGCAAACTGTACGAAAAACTTTGGTGAAGGTTTTGCAAAATCTGCAAAATGAATTTATTTATATCTCCGAACTATAATGTTGGGATACTCATGAGGTCGTAGTAATTATCTAATCAAAAAGAAGAAGGAGTTCACCTCAAGTCGGCGCTATTAAAAGAGAAGCAATCAAACTTCATGCAGATTTTAAAACAATACAACGCCGGCAATTAAGATTTACTAGGATTTTTTCCCCCTTCTGTTTATTTTGATTTCTTTGGGAAGCATGTTTACGTTACAGGTTTAGACCTTTAACGTTCAATTCCAGGTTTCTAAGGGTACCAGGTTTCTAAAGGCTGTGATGTTGTAAGATTTATCACGTGCAACAGTAACATTGTCAGATTCTCTCAGTTTTAACTCACACAAAGAACCGATTTCTTATCCGTTTCTGTAGCACAGCTTTTACTGCCAACCAATGTTGTAGTACAGTTAAAACCCGAATTAGATCACTTTTGCTGACTCGATCCAGGTGCATACATTAAAACACAAGCAGTAACCTTCAGCATCATTCAGCCTTTATCGTCCACTTAATTCAGCCCCAGCCGTGCCTTATCGGTGGTGTACAGCACTGGAAACCACACAGCGCCCATCACGCTGTTCTTCAGTGCTAGTACGAGGGCCCGGAGCAGCATTTCATCTTGGCTTATAAAATATTTCTGCACCAAAGGGGCTAAATCCTCGCGAGGTCTCTGGTTGCTTTGTTCAGCCTCGAGGCGACGGTATGTGCAGGAATCGGATACCTCAGTGCGTGTGTCTCAGAGGTGCCGAAAAGCCCTGGTTGCTGTCGTGTTGCTGGGGACAGACACACAGGTATTCAACTCTAAGTACCGGGTATCAGCTTATCCGGGGGAGCATTGTTGGCCTTTGCCGCAGTTGTCTTGCTCCACGTGTTGCGGCTGCCTTTGTTCCCGTCTAAGCATCGGGAAGAACGATGCACACTTTGCTCTGAACTTACTTTTTTCCCACATGGGCCAATGTTGCTCAGTTTCACAAGATCAAAACTAATCCACGCTATTATTTTAAGTCCTTATTTACCTGTATGTGGTTTAAAGTGAATATCTCCCTTTGATCGAGCATGAATAATGAATAAGGGCAAGCTGCTTAACCGCCTCGTCTCCAGCGCCTGACATAAAAGCTCCACCCTGGAAACCCTTTTATGTCAGCGGGCTCCAGTTTCAAACATGACGATTCATACGATCAGGTACAGGCAGAACACAACAAACTGGCCCGTAACAACAGGTTAAACATGTAACTGGGCTTGAAAGAAGCCTAAAACAATCATCTCAGTCGTGTTTTAACAGAGACAAAGAGCTGCCGCCTGCATTTAGACTGCTGGCACCTGACACTCTGTCTTTATTTTTTTTTTTAAAGATGCTAGCATACTGTAGCAGCTCTGTCTACAGAGCACAAAAAAAAAAAAGAATCGTTACCAAAAATTACTAGATTGAAATCATATTTCAGCCATTATGAAACCATAATTTAGTTTCACATAGCATTTTAGATTGCACACTCCTACAACCAAATAAAAAAGTGTAAATGTGTGTAAAATAATAAGTCATTCCCAGCAACATTCAATAAATTTGCTTTATTGTAATCAAGGCAAACAATTAGCTAAAACTGATTAGTAACATGAAAATACCTATGTAAACAACAAACATCGAACGCATTATATATATATATATATATATATATAGAGATATATGATATATACTAATATATATATATATATATATATATATATATATATATATATATATATATGTCCTTTGAAAACAAAAGGTGCATTTTCTTTTGAAGTGTCTTTCAATAAAAAACGTGAATAAAAAACACAAAGATTTATTTTTATTAACAGGGAGAAGCAAAACTTTACCAAGTTTTAAAAACCAACTAGGATGCTACTATATGAATGATAAGTCTATAAGGTACTAACTGAGAAAATCTAAAAAGCAATCTCTTTGCTTAGTCTTGTAGCAAGACTTAAATCACTAACATATCAACCATATTAGAGTTCATATAAATAATTTGTTTTAGTATCATAATCTATCAAGCATTTGTCAGGGGAATTATTTATTTACCAATCAAATAAACAAACTACATGGCACATTTTTAAAAAAGCAAGGAGATTTGCTCATATATCTTAGATTAAAATTAATTTTTTACTAACATCATTACACTTCAGGCAAGAATTACACAGAACAACCAGTTCTCATAATTTGTGTAATCTAAATTGATTTATTTAATAACTGTATTAATGACTTCCTGATGATCTCACAAAGGAGCACGATTAGAAGATTGTATTCTGGCATAGGGAGAAGGCAAAGTTTTCTGAAAAAAAAGATAATGTTCTAAGCTGATTAAAGGTGTTTTAAAGTCTACTGGTCTCATAGGAGCGCAAAGAAATTGGTTTTATGACCACAGAGTTTTCTGAACTTAATTAGTTTTGAGCAGGAGACTCTGGGAGAGGAAAAGAAAAGAAGAAATTCAAAGTTTTGCAACCTCCTTTGGGTCCGAGGCTTGTCATACCAAAACTGCCTTTGAGGAAAAAAGACAGAGGAATTACTTTGTGACTGGCCGGGGAAACGGTTGTGACGTCACTCACTGAACTGACTTGGACTTGGTGGCTCCCTCAGTCTCGTTCTCGTTTCTCAGCTCAACTGATGGCGACGCCTCGGCACAAAAACATTTGTTCTGGGTATAAGGTCGCTCTCAGACCAGAGGACTGTTTTTTCTGGTTTAGGTCCAGTGGTGTCAAGTAATTGAGTACAAATACTTTGTTACCTTACTTAAGTAGAAATTTTGGTTATTTATACTTTACTGGAGTAAGTTTTTTTTTTGCCTAAGTTTTACTTCTACTCCTCACAATTTCCTGTAATTATCTGTACTTTCTACTCCTTACATTTTGAAAATAGTCTCATTACCTCTATTTTGTTTCAGCTTGTTTTTATTCTGACTTGTCAATAAAAAAACTATATATATATATATATATATATATATATATATATATATATATATATATATATATATATATATTCAGATAAATAGCGTTACCCGAACAGAGTGATTTTGATTGTGGTTGGAGGCAGTACTGCACCAAGTTGTTTGCCAAATGCCAACCAAAACTTAAGAACAACAAAACTTAGAAAAACATTGCATTTTTAGGATTATTAGGATTATTAGTTACTTGTTTTGATTAACCGCAAGTATTAATCGTTCATTTTGACAACACTATCTACTGTATACAGAAAGCCATACAAGGGTAGTTGTTATAAGAGGGTAGTACACTCATTTTCATGTCCTGTTTTTTTATATCTTACATTTGTTGTCCTCATAAATTCCTGTAGCTATGATTGAATGTTCATTTGTGTTCTAATAATAACAAGTAAAAGGTTATTGATAATATGTCTCTGAAGTTTGACGTTTTGCACCAATACTTATAGGCAACCAGACATCAGATTTTCTGTTCCATGAAACCCATGTTGATGCTCAATATTGCACCTATATGGTCCTTTAATACATTTGAATTGTATTAAATGGTTCATTTTCAATGGACATACAGTATATGTGGATGAAACCGCCAACCCCATTTATTTTTTATACGATACATACTATACGATCATAGTAATAATTCCCTTTAGATATATGTATTTTTTTGTGTAGGGGGGAGTTGTGCATTAATAATAATATATTAATGCATTTTTTTTTTATAAAGTACCAAGTACAACAAGTTTAAAAACTGGTTTAAAAGCCAAAGCACAACAATACATTTAAGCAGAATGCCTGATAACCCACAGTATGGAGACTGTAAGGTGTCTTTGTTTTCTGAGCGGAGGTTAAGTGAAGAGGTCTTCCCATGGATGCACTGATGACTTAGGAGAGCGATTTTGTAGTCGATCCTGGATGAAACAGGAAGCCAGTGGAGTGAGTGAAGGATGAGTGTGATATGATCATATTTACGCACCCTCATCAGGACCCTAGCGGCGCTGTTCTGGATGTGTTGATGTCTTTGCAGGCTCTTGCTAGGAGTCCCGACGAGGAGTGCGTTACTAAAGTCGAGCCTTGAGGAGATAAAGGCGTGGGCCAGTTGTTCTGCGTCTGACAGAGCTAGTGAGGCGGTGTTTGACTATGTTACGGAGGCGGTAGGAAGAGGTCTGGCAGAGATGATTAATGTGGGTGTCAAAAGTGAGATGAGTGTCAAATTTTACACCCAGGTTGGTGACTGTAGATGACAGGTATGTTTTGACCAGGGAAGGGGATGTGTGTGATGGGAAAAGTCTGGCAAGGCAAGGCAAATTTATTTATATAGCACAATTCAGTACACAGACAATGCAAAGTGCTTTACATGATTAAAATACAGGAAATAAAGCAGAAAAACAGCAAGTAGGAAAAAGCAGTTGGATTATATAAAAAAATAAAAATTGTATTTGACTATTTAACTAGTGCAGTCGAATGCAGTCCTAAACAAATGTGTTTTTAGTCTTGATTTAAAGGAACTTAGACTTTCAGCATTTCTACAGTTTTCTGGAAGTTTGTTCCAGATAAGTGGAGCATAGGAACTAAATGCTGCTCCTCCTTGTTTAGTTCTGGTTCTAGGTATGCAGAGAAGGCTGGAGCCAGAAGACCTGAGTGGTCTGGAGGGTTGATTCACTGATAACAAGTCTGTGATGGATTTAGGTGCTAAGCCATTCAGGGATTTATAGACTAACAGAAGTATTTTAAAGTATATTCTCTGAGAGCCAGTGTAAGGACTTTAGAACTGGGGTGATGTGCTCTACTTTCTTAGTCTTAGTGAGGACGCGGGCAGCAGCGTTCTGGATCAGCTGCAGCTGTCTCATCCACTTTTTAGGCAGTAATCAATTAGACTAAAAATAAACGCATGTATTAGTTTTTCCAGATCATGCAGAGACATTAGTCCTGAACCTGGTGTAGCTTCTGCTTTTGTGCCATTAAGTTGGAGAACGTTTTTCACCATCCAGGTGTTTATCTCCTCAATGCAGGTAATTAATGTTGATGAAGATGATGTCGACGATGCTGATAATGATGACAACGACGATGATGATGACTTTATAGGCTCCTGTGGTAGGGGAGGTCTAAGCTTTTGTTCTTGGTGGCATTTCTTTTTACTTAAATTACTTCTACTTTAATACTTTAAGTAGTTTTGAAGCCGGTACTTTCATAGTTTTATTTTGGTAAAAGGTTTGAGTTGATAATTCTACTTCTACAGATGTATCTTTTTAACTCTGTTATCTATACTTGTACTTGAGTGATAAATGTGAATACTTTTGACGCCTCTGTTCAGTTCATTGGATAAACTGGATGAAACTGAGTTAAAAAAAAACAAAGCTCTGACACTGAGCTTTGGAGAAAAAATAAAAAAAATAACTCAGCGGACCTTTTACTTGTTCTGTTTCTCCCTCTTAACTCAGATTGCAGTCAGATGCAGACCTGGGAAATGTGCAGGCCAAGGCGTGGTGGAGAGCAAACTGGAGAAAATTGATTTATTAATTTTTTAATCACCCAGTTTGTACATGAAGAGACTAAAAAATATAATCAAGCAACCATCACCTGCACTGGAGCTGCTTTCACACATCTCATAAAATCATTCATATTTTTTAAAGATTCAGGACACCAGCGTTATAAATTAAGAATCTGCTATGACTAATCTAGAAGGTCCATCAAGGATATTTTGAAAATACTTGAAGAACAGATGTGTGTGTGTGTGTGAGGGGGGGGGTTCTAAAAAGTGGAGAGGAATTAAATATATTTTGTTCTAGCTTAGATTGATTCGTGTTTGCTTTTAAATTGCATAAAGTTTTGAATTTAGCCAAAATTCCTACTGAACAGACCAATTCATTATTTGTGCACAGATTCATTAGATTGCCTACCATTAAAAAAAGCCACAAAATAAAGAAATAAAAAGTTTAGCTACTGTTCCAAGAATTAATATTCAAAGCACTACAGAGTATTTTAGATTACTGAAGTAATGTCTTGCCATTCTCCAAAAGGCTATGGATGATTTGCGTTACCTTGTATTATAAAGAGCAATTTTATCCGTAAATGGATGAAGAATTGTGACAACGTGTGAATAACCCCCGAAATACAAGAAAGGAAGAGCTTAAATGTTTCAAACTTTGGTGAATTATCTTTCTTCAAATGGCAACGGAAACACATGCCGTCTTAGTAGGTAGTAATGAGGAGCACATGCGTTGGTGTCAGTGATGACAATTCTTACGGTTCGAGGAACAAGGCTGTCTCCTCACCAAGCCGATCTGTCTGCACACACTATTGGATACGCCCACATGGCAGCCAGCTTTTCTTCAGCTCTTCAGATAAGTTATCTTTTCTTCAGCTTTTCAGCTCATTATCGCTTATGTTCATTGGACCCTTCGCTCAATTTAACTGCCCTCATTCACATGTAGAGTGAGTTTTTTCTAAATTATTTCCCTTTGTCTCGATCCTTGTAATGAACCAATCTTTGGCCTCTGCTGTGCTAAAAGAACCAACCGTTTCTTTAGAGACATGTGCAATTTCAACATTGTTATCACTTTATCACAAAACAGGCAGTTTTTTTATTTTATTTAAAAAGGCACATTATCCATAACCATGAGAAGCTTTAGAAAAGGAGAAATCCCTGGCAGTGGTAGCATTCCAGCCCCAGTTCCTGGTCTGTGTTGGAAGTCGGATGTGGAACAGGGAAGAAGCCAAGGGACTGAAATGTTGATGAAATATTAACTCACTCGGGATATTTAAAGCCTCTGACATTCTTTTTATTGTTAGTGAACGTTTTCTCCTCACGTGTGTGTTTGTGTTTTGAGAATCCGCCACCTTTTATTCCCCGTGGGAAATGGCACTTTTACTATTGTCATTCTTACAGAAGGATGTGATATAAAAAAATATTTATATACATGTTCAAAAAGCTTTCCTTGCAGCTTTGGTTAAATGAGAGATTTATATTTTCTTACACTTAACAAAAAATTCACTAATATTCTGCATTTTTGGTGTTTTAATAAGCTTAATTCATCCATAGCACTTTGTATTAGACCAAGAAAC